>NC_056735.1:1523253227-1523335727 GCF_019279795.1 Protopterus annectens
CATTGAACTGATTTATCAGGACTGGCTTACAATTTGTAAAAAAAAAAAAAAAAAAAAAAAAACAAGTCAGTAGAGCATTCCTAATTAACTCTCTTCAGTAATCCAAACCACCACACCAGAGAAATCAACTGTTCAACACATTTCTGTAAAATCACTTACTGACCCCTGCCTACTTGATCTGTTTTGGACCTTGAAAGCCAAAGCAGAATGGATTTATTGGTTAAACAAATGTCTAGTCACCTTAAATTATCTAAAACCTTACTAATCCTAAATGCACCTTGATACAGACAGACTGATAGTGTCACCTATAAAACATGTATCTCTCTGATATGCAAAACTCATTACAAACCTTTCAAAATTACTTTGAAAAGGTGCTCGCCAGTAAGCATCCTGCCATCTGCTGTAGGACATCTAGATCTTTCCCACCCCACCAACATCCTCCTATCCTACAATTCTTAGTCACATCAGCAGTGCCCAACAGTTGGGTGGCCATGCCTTATGCCTCTAAATGCACTTTCATCATTCTCAGAGATATACCCTTCACACTTTTAAACATAATATACTTCAAGACCAAGGTAACTGACCACCCTCTGTCCTGAAAAGGTAATCTGCTTGCAAATTCCTCTGAAGGATGACAGTGCTGACCTATACGACCTCTTAGTACATTCAGCACAAGGCTACTAAACCAACCAGTTAGCTGTAGCTTTCATTGGGAGGGTGGCCTAATGGTTAAGGTGTTTGCCTTACAACCACAAAGTACAGGGTTTGAGTCTCACAAGGGATAATTGGCTAGGCTTAAAATGCCTCACAAGGGCAGTTAGCCTAGTACTAATCTATGAACCTATATCTCCCAGACTTCCTTTGGAATCACTGCTGGATGCCTCTCTACCTCTGGGGCCAATGCCTGAAACCTGCAAAACTATAAACGGGAGAAACGATCATAAGTATTTCATACAGCTTGATGCTGTGGAACTCCACCATTACCTCAACATATCTTTATAATACCTATTTCTCTTTATTATTATTATTGTTATTATTATTATTGTTATTATTATTAAGATTTATTAAGATGATCTGTAGGACTAAATGCTGTCTGCTTACCTGCTAACCTGTCCCCTAAAATAACTTCCCTGTATCCAGCCTCAAACCCTCAATTCTAACTAAAATAATCAGTACAGAGAACCACTATACTAGCAAGTAGGTTGCTAGCTTCCTCTGCCTGTGTATCTTTGTCTATTCTTTTTTTTTTTTGCCACCCAGTTGTGGCCAAAGCCTTGCTAGCATATAGATGAAAGAAACAGTGGACAATTGCAGGAAGAATTCCTTGGCTAATATGAATGAACAAAATTACTGTATCCAGGAAGAGTATAGAGGAACAGCCTAGTTTTGTTGCCTATGCCAAGCATTTTAGATGCTACTACTAATTCAACAAAAGTAAAGTTTGCAGCGGTAGAAGTTAATGAAATGTTGGAATGCTTGAGGGATGAGAAGGTAAAATGAGAGTTGTGGCAAGAGGAAGAGAGGTTGAAAAAATCTGAAGGAATACAATAAATGAAGGGGGATATGAGGACCCTGGTACTAATACCAAAGAAGTCAAGACACAGAGAAAAGTAAATTGAGCATTTAGAGATCAGGGTCAAAGAACAGGTTCTACACCTTTGAACAAAAGTGCAATAACTTGTGGGATCAAGAATGTTAGCAAAAACAGATATGATGTATTTTTATTGGGTTCGAAAACTTTTCTCTGTTCATCATGCAGGTTTTGCCTATACCAGCAGCCCTTAAATCCTTATTTTTAATATTTAGGTAATTATACTATTTTGTATATATTTGCCAGCAGCCACTAACTGATTTCTTGGTTATTTACTCACTTTATTGATGTTTTGACCTCATGTGTGCTATGAATTATTACTTAAAAATTGTTTTATGTAATAATTTCTTTCATTCTTTTAAACTTATCACAGTGATACAGAGTTCATGCAAGGGATGCTTTGCACATTAAACTTGTACTATGCAATGCAATGTACACAATGTTTTCTGAGTTATTGTTTACTTTGACTAGCTATCTGATTCTTGCTTAATTATGCTCTGTATTGTATATTTGGTGGCTATGCTTTTTGAGGATAAGGGAATACCCTCAGCATCATATGACAATACTGGCTAAATGATAACCCCATCTTCCCATCTCTTTACTCATTCCCATTAAATAAAATCTTTATTTAGATAAACAGTAACAAAGCACTGAGGACCCCTTAAGCAATCCATTTCCTATTATAGGAAGCAAGAGACCTGTCATCACATTACAATTCTTGCAAGCGAAATCCTGCAGTATTTGGTTTAGAAATTTATTTCAAAACCTGAATGGCATGTCTAGGTCAGTAGTGTAGACCGGATACTAGACAGTTGATGGGAGCCTGCCAGACCAGGTTTGCAAAGTGAAAACTGTTTGTAAAAGAATGTTGAGCAGCTTAGCTAGTGTAATCAGGCAACTTCACATTCTAGCAATACGCTATTGGGTATAATGAGGTAAACTACCAAGAAATACAGTAAGAAGACACAGCAAACAAACATAGAGTTTAGGGACTTTGTATGGGATAATATTTAAATATGTGAAACAGTAGAGTAGTTAGGGCTGGGTGAGAGGAACAACTGCCCTGGGGAAAAGTGCTGTGGCACAATCATCCAATCAGGATCTTTTAAAAGCCGATGTTGCATTTGCAGTCAAACCTGAGCACTTTTGCATTCCATGTATGGTCTAAACTGTAGCAACTGCCTGCTATGTTTGTAGCAAGCAGTTGTTATAGTTTAAACAGGATCGCTCCATCCAGGCAGGGTATAAACTGTAGCAAACAGTTTGGTATTGTTTAAATATGTAATTATGTTGAAGAAGGTTTGGGGGTAGAGCAAGCAAGACCTGACTGGTGTTCCTGTAGAAGGAACTGCATTTGTGGTGGGCACACTGTTTTCTGACTTATAAAACACCATTACTGGCTCCCTTCACTGTGGGAGAAGATATTTATGCATGTTATAGAGGTCCATATATATATTTTTTTGCTCTTCAATGGAAGAGTCGGGTATGGGTGTAGATCTAACTGTAATAAGTCAATTGCTCATTGATCAGCTTATTGCAGTGAGATGCTGTTTTTTTTTTTTTCTTCACTTGAAGAGCTATGAGGCTGGAGCACTGGTTTGTAATACCAACCCTGGGCATTGGTTGAACCAGCTATACTTGTGGTCTCAGCACTCTCATCTTAAGCAAATGTAGAAACAAATCACCTGAAATGGTGATGCCTAGGGAATATATTATTAAAATACAAAGCGCACTGTAGAATAAAGCAGGATGGACTGAAAAATAAAGTCATATTGATGTAGCACTTTCACTTGGCTAGTACTTTATAAAGTGACACTGACCACCTACACTGATGCAGATGACATTGTGCTGCATATAATGTCATGAAATAATGATATATCATGAGGTGCATTTTCTGGTTCTAGATGCAGCATTCCTTTATGTATGTCAAAGTTAACAACTGGGAGATGTTTATGCATGTTATACAGATTTAGTCAGTCCCCTTATTCTCTGTAATGTAAATCCCACCATGGGAGAAGATGTTTATTCAGTCAGTTTCCTTATTATCTGTAATATAAATCCCACTGTGGGAGAAGATGCTTATACATGTTGTACAGGTTTAGTCAGT
Source organism: Protopterus annectens (assembly GCF_019279795.1). Lineage (NCBI taxonomy): Eukaryota > Metazoa > Chordata > Ceratodontiformes > Protopteridae > Protopterus > Protopterus annectens. The sequence continues at coordinate 1,523,256,926 of NC_056735.1, forward strand.
CCCCCTTATTCTCTGTAATATAAATCCCGCTGTGGTAGAAGATGTTCATGCATGTTACGCAGGTTTAGTCAGTCCCCCTTATTCTCTATAATATAAATCCCACTGTGGTAGAAGATGTTCATGCATGTTATGCAGGTTTAGTCAGTCCCCCTTATTCTCTATAATATAAATCCCGCTGTGGTAGAAGATGTTCATGCATGTTACACAGGTTTAGTCAGTCCCCCTTATTCTCTATAATATAAATCCCACTGTGGTAGAAGATGTTCATGCATGTTACACAGGTTTAGTCAGTCCCCCTTATTCTCTATAATATAAATCCCGCTGTGGTAGAAGATGTTCATGCATGTTATGCAGGTTTAGTCAGTCCCCCTTATTCTCTATAACATAAATCCCGCTGTGGTAGAAGATGTTCATGCATGTTACACAGGTTTAGTCAGTCCCCCTTATTCTCTATAATATAAATCCCACTGCTCTTCTATCTGTGATAAACTCTTCATATGGGAAGTGAGGTAAATCCTCATTAATTAGATAACAGCATTTGTGGTGGCCACTCTATTTTCTGACTTGTAAAACACCATTACTGGTGGCTGTTACATTTCCTAAAACTGCTTACTGCACTTCACAAGTCTCTTACTCTCATGGGACTGTTTTAATAATTAAATAAGGAAACAGACCGAAGGTACCTCCCCAGTTTTGCAACATTACACCCTATTCAAAGGTAATACATTTTCATCACTTTTGCTCTGATTTTTTACATAAAAACTTGCTTTCATAATTTCAGAATAAGCCCAAATATGAGTTGTGTATTCACTCAGACATTTATTGTGAAGTAAAGTTTAAAATGTCAGTCTGTTAAAGGATGTGTCATCATTGCTTATACTAATATGAATCTCTGACTTCTGTTGAATACAATTTTTTGCACCTACTTATTATAAAAAAATCATGATGTTAGTGTTAGAAAATGACCTAAAACTTATTCAGAGACTATTCTCTCTTTCTATTTTAATGCAGACCACCTAATACAGGGAAAAGTTTAATGTTTCAAGATTGTTATTTAGGGTTTGCTCAGCACAAATGAACAAAACAGTCCATTCAACCACAGCCACCTTTTTCCTCTTTCTTAATACCATGTACTGGGTTTTAATTGGGTTTCCAACAGTATATGCTCATATGCCATGGATATAATTCCAGCAGCTGAATAGATTATGGGAGCCTTGGTGTAAAACTAAGCAGGATCTCTTTTTATTTGCAAATAGAACTTTCAATACATTCTGAAAACACTCTCTATACCATAAATCATTTATGCCATTTATATTCTGGAATTTGATTTCATGCTGTCTTACTCTGCTACTCCCTTCCTGATAATAGTAATTGCATTGACAGCTGTGATCATCCTTGTGTGGTTTCATTTTGTAATATAACTTGTTTATGTATTAGTTGTAATGGACTTTAGATCTTCTAGTAGCTCATTATTTAAAGGGCTATTCTATCCCAAATTTGGCAGGAAATGTCAGTTTGAACTTTGTTTTCCTTGTAGCATTCATGTTGTAACTGAAGCACTTTACAAAAAGAAAACTGCGCTGACAGTACACAACTGTACTTTAAACACTCTCGATTGTGGGCACAACTTCATCTCAGCTGCCATGCTGAAAGCAAACATCACATTTATAACACACACTCTTCAGTTGCCTCTGACTAACACCCCCTAACAACTTTTGTTTTGCCTAACTTAGTTTATTATGTGTCAAAATTCACAAACCACAATCTTGGTCACTGATTTTATGTGGTCACACTGCTGTGCCTTTTCCCATAAGCCTTTGAAACCACAGCTACATTTTAAATGCTACTACTCCTGATCATAGGAGGAAGGCAAGAATAAAACCTGCAATATTGCTTGGCTTACAGAGCACATTCTCCAAAAAACATTCATGGTCGTAGCTAGAAGACTGTCCTGTTGCGCTGATATTTTCCTCTTCATTCTTGCCATGAATACCTGAATTGCAGTGACTGACTTGGCTGATGATGTTGCCAGTTGTTTAATGCAGCTATTGACGTTTAAATAGTTTTATTTCACCACAATAGGACTGACGTTGACTCCAGATTGATAAAGCTTTAACTACACTCCAGACAACTTTAATTTAGATTGTGGTCAGGGCGCTGGTGCCTCTTCTATGTAAAGAGGACAGAGGTGGTGTTAGGCTCTCTGCAGCTGCAACCCCCAGTGGAGGCCAGTTAGAATAACTGCAGTATGTATCTGGCAGTCAGTGCTAGCCTTCCAAGTGGCATGTGCACTGTAGCCAGGCTATTCAGCATGTGTGCTATGTGCACTGTAGCTGGGATGTCCAGCACAGATATCATGTGGACTGTAACTGGGATATTCAGCTTGCATGTCATGTGTACTGTAGCTGGCATATTTAACACTTATGCCATTTTCACTGTAACTGGGATATTCACCATGTTGATCATATGCACTAGAACTGTATCTATTGGTTCAAGCTAGGAGGCTGGTCTTCAGGAAACCAGCCATTGGTAAATTTCCTAATTGGATAATGTGTAGATGTTTCTCCTATCCTAGCCTTCATTGGTTAGTTCTCACTTTTAGTCTAGGAGAAGAGCAAGAAGAAATCATGATCAGAAGAAGGCTCATTGCCGAAAGCGCTTATCTGTTGCTATAGCTCTCCATGCTAAAGTTTGACTGGGGCTGTTTTTATTACTACTGTTTCTATTAAAAGTTTATTTTTAAAAGTTTTTATATAAAAAGTTCTTCAGAAGAGTGCAACTAAAGCCATGGAGGTGCACCGGAGATTGCTTTTCATATTTTTCTTGTTTCATTCAGTTACATTTGACAGTTCAGCAGTGTTTCTAATTGAATATCCTGAAAATAGGATACAATTAGGACTATATCCAGAAAATGGGTAGCAATCAGGACTATATCCTGAAAATGGGCTACAATCATGACTATATCCTTAAAATGGGTAGCAATCAGGACTATGTCCTGAAAATGAGTAACAAACAAGACTATATCGTGAACATGGGTAGCAAACAGGACTATTTCCTGAACATGGGTAGCAGTCGGGACTATATCCTGAAAATGGGTAGCAATCAGAACTATATTCTGAAAATGAATAGCAATCAGGACTATATCCTGAAAATGGGCTTCAGTCAGGACTATATCCTGAAAATGGGTAGCAATCAGGACTATATCCTGAAAACAGGCTGCAAGCAGGACTATATCCTGAAAATGGGCTACAATCGGGACTATATCCCAAAAATAGGTAGCAATCAGGACTATAGCCTGAAAATAGGCTGCAATCAGGACTGTATCCTGAAAATGGGTAGCAATCATGACTATATCCTGAAAATGGGTAGCAATCAGGACTATATCCTGAAAATTAGTAACTAACAAGACTATATCCTGAACATGGGTAGCAAACAGGATTATTTCCTGAACATGGGTAGCAAACAGGATTATTTCCTGAACATGGGTAGCAATCGGGACTATATCCTGAAAATGGGTAGCAATCAGAACTATATCCTGAAAAGGGTTCCTATTATGAGCGCGAAGATTCCTATAGGCGAATACGAAGACGTCTACCCATATAGCTCGAAGTACGGAAACCACGAAAGTTCAAAACCGCGAAGTTCAAAATGTCGATTTGTTTTGGTTGGCCTGTCTGCATTATAGCTCCGTAAGGTAAGTGTGTGATAGACAGGAATTTAGTGTTAGGATTTGGGTTAAGGTAAGTGCATAGATAGGTAATGTATGTAAAAGTTAGTGTAGTGTTAGAAGTATGTGTTTTTTAAAAGTATGTATGTGTTTTATTTATTTTGTTTGGGTGTATGTGTGTAGGAGAAGTGTGCGGTAGTTACGGACCTTAGGGTTAGGGAGGGGTTAAGGATAGTGCATAGTTAGTTCTGTATGTGGGGTTTAGTATAATGTTGGAAGTAGTTTTTTTTTTAAAATATATGTATGTGTTTTATTTATTTTGTTTGGGTGTATGTGTGTAGGGGAAGTCTGCGGTAGTTACGCACCATAGGGTTAGGGAGGGGTTAAGGAGAGTGCTTAGATAGTTGTGTTTGTGGGGTTTAGTGTAGTGTTGGAGGTTTCGGTGCTTTAGTTTAGGTTAGAAATAGGGTTTGGTTAGTGTATGTATGTGGTTTATTTATTTTGTTTGGGTAGGTAACATGTAGCGGGTGGTGGGGTTGGCCGACTATGACAGTTCGATATTTTTTTTTCACGGTTTAGTGTGGTCGGGATTTTCACAGTTTGCAGTATAGGGTTCGATGTTTTGGCATTCGCACATATGTTTTTTTCGCTTTGGTAATATAGACCCTCCTGAAAATGGGCTGCAATCAGGACTATATCCTGAAAACACGTAGCAATCAGGATTGTATCCTGAAATGGGCCGCAATCAGGACTATATCTAGAAAATTGGCTGCAGTCAGGACTATATCCTGAAAACGGGCTGCAGTCAAGACTATACCCTGAAAATGGGTAGCAATCAGGACTATATCCTGAAAATGGGTAGCAATCAGGGCTATATCCATTTATACCATGGAGCTAGGTTGTAATGAATAAAGTCTTCTAACTGGCATTGTGTTTGATAATTAAAAAAAAGAGTAGATGTTGATCAATTCCTTCTCTTTGTCAACCTCAGAAAGGATTTTATGGAGGATAACATTATTTGATTTAAAAATCAGCTTAACAGATTCATCTTGGCACAAGTTATCCTGATGATGGAACAATAGCTGCAGGGATTCCTTATATCCCTGTCCCAGGACTTTGACTGATGCTCACTTATAACAGAGGGGAATACTGATCACTATTTAAACAAATGACCAAATTCCCTGCAAACCATCACAAACATCAACCTAGCTACTAAACAAACTTTTGTAACATTTTCCTAAACAGGTATCCTGTATTCTGTAGTCAAATAGATAATCTTATTAACACCAACAAAACATTTGGCAAGCTATTTGATAAGGACAAAGCCTTAATGTTTCCTAAAACTATCTGACCCTTTCAAAAAACATACCTAGAAAATACAAATCTGCTCCACTAAGCACTTTCCTTTAAATATCACATTAGATTTGTGGTTAATAATGTCCTAAAACTAAATATGACTGTGTTCCAAGCTGTCAAATCTCCACTTCAGAAGAGCTGTAAACATAAAGCATTCTGGTACCTGAACTTGTATGTTCACTTTCAGGGATCCGATTCCAAAAGACCTGCTCTTGGTGTAAGTGACCTATGCTAGTGGAAGACTGCTTTTTGATAGGCCTTATACCAGAGTAAGTCACTTACAGTGTAACCCTAACTTACACAGAGTGCAAGTCCTTTGGAATCTGGCCCACAAGTCATTTTAAGCTTGCCACACAAAAACAGTCTTTATTCAACCCTGAATAAAAACAAAGCTTTGCATGTTATTTTGACCTGAGGAGGAAAACTATTATTCATTATAAAAAGCTGAGCTGACACCAATTTTAGGTTAAAATATTGTTCTCCACTTACCCATAAAACTAAAAATCATTTTATACAAGTTACCAAGAGCTAGTGATTATTGTCTGAAGAAGCCCTTGTTGTTTCTTGAGTTTAGTGAGAGGATCTATCAATTTTGCTGTGTTCCCGTGAACTTATTGCTAAGTTATATTAGCACTCATAATAAAGTACCCTTGCTTAAGTCCAGACTTCATGAATATCTAACTACTGTGGTTAGGATGCATTTTATTTTTCATTCCACATCATACCACTCAACCTCTCAGAGTAAAAAATCTGGACAAAGCCATGAAAAAAAGTGGTACAAATAGGGACAATTTTTAAATATTGCTCTTACAAACTTAGAAAGTTGATAGAATAACAAGTTTAGCATTAACATGAATTTTCTGAAGGGCATGAAGTCTAAAACTCAAATGTCTGTCATTGTTTTTTAACTTTAATCTTTAATGATTTGCCACTAATTTGCCAGAAAGTCACAATTTTATGAAAAATGGACCAAAAACATAAGACAAAAAATCTGGATATTCTGCAAAATCTGTACAGTTGAGAGGTGTGATCCACATCTTTATTTAAATTCGCCCATACCCTCCATACAGGAGACATCACCACCTGCAACCTGAAAGTAATGACTAATTCTGAGGTAAGAAAGCATTTTTGTAAGTCATGACTGAGCTAACTTGTTTGAGCAGGCTTGTCAGATTGTGGTTGCCTAGAAAGCAGCACAGTAGAGTAAATGAATACCAGTCAATGTTGTAAAGCAAAATGGTTAAACTGCTGTAAAATAAGGGCTGTTGGATCTGTAGATTCTAGGATTCTACCCAACAGTTTTGATGTTGTACTTATGGCTTCCCCTACCACTTGTTATCTCTGTCGCCTTCCTTTGAGTTTGAAATGTTGCATTCTATTTCTCACCTGCCTGAAGTTCCATTTCTGGAGGACAATGCTGTACCTTTTTGTTATATTGTATAGCTTTGACTGCACCATCTTTTCCTGTGCTGGAGTGCTAACATCTTTCTGCTATACAGTTTAAAATGCTGCTTTATGGGCATTCTTTCTTCACTCTAATATAAAATTATACATTTTTTGCACTCTACTACCTACTGCACTACTGTTTTCTAACACTCTTTGAGTTCATATTCTTGTCTGTTTACTTACTTTTAAATCAAAAGCAAAACAAATCACCGAGAAATGTGAAGTTATGTGTTTCATTCTTGCCACTGATACATTTTCTCTGGTTAACATTTCTATAGGCTTTAAATTTACAGTTCTGCAGCCAATCTGGTTCTAAACCAAATCTGATAGACAGGTGGCTACTGCTGATTAGTGCATTCAGACAACTATTACTTAGTCTGTTAAGTTAAGTGATGGCAGTAACAGTACCCCCGAATCTTAGAGCACCCTTAGATTTGATCAAGTAAATGCATGCATATACATTAAAAGGGTTGAAATGCATGTAGTGATCAAATACTTTGAATGGCTCCACAACATTCACCCAGAATGAACCTTTATTAACTGAGAACCTGTCTACATCTCTTCTGGAGATCTTCTGGACAAGTAGCTGTTCTTCTGTAATAAAGCAAAATGCATACTATGCTATTAGTTGACCATGATTTGATAACACTGCATTCTGGCAAGGCAGATACCAAATTAGTTTCCTTTGCCAAATAACATGATGTTGCTTATACACTCTATATAACTTCACAATGAAACCCCTTTATAATTAAATTCTGAAATGTTTCCTGAAGTTTATTAAACTATATATAATGATATACAGAGGGCATCATCTGACGTCTTGTAATAAAGAAAGTGAAATCAGTTTTATAGATAGGAGCTTAGCCAAGACAATCTCATATATGGCTGAGTGCAGATGGTGTTGTTTAGTTATTTGGCAACATATTAGACTGGCCAGCAAATATAAGGCAGCAATTTGAGACATATTGTCTGGAAAATATATTTTTATCTTCATTCCTTCACTTTATTCTTTCATTCACTTCATTCATTCATTCATTAATTCTCCAATAACCTCTGTCTTCTGACATCCAGAGTGCAAATAGCAGAGAACTAAGGCCATGTAAGGCTGTATCTGCAGTCAGATGTATTCTGTATGGATATCTACAACCAGTTTACAGGATTGTCAATTCACCTTTTGTTGAGTGTTTAGGATATAGGAAGACACTTTTATCACCTGCAAAAGAGGATGCAAACACACGGAGAACATGTGGATTTCAGACATAAGATACTTCATCCAGGAACAAGACTGGATAAAATAATGTATGATTAATGTGGCAGAGCTCCCTCCTCACCTGGAGTAAAAAAAAAATGTATGTCCTGGCTGCTGACTGCATTGTCCTTGTGACTCTTTTTTAATAATACAGCTATGTGAGCATGTTTTTCACCACAATGGTTTTCATCATAAATCATCATAAATCATTCTCACTAATTCAGGTATTTAGCCACCTCGCCTCCCCTTTACCTAGTTTATTCTCACATGTCTTTTGCATTTCTTGTCTCTTTAGAGCCAATCATTTTTTTTAAGTCTTTCCCCTCTGGTATCTCCCTAAACTTGGCATCCCACAGAAAATCTTGTTATCTGGTGTTTCCTAGAATGTCTTTCATGGTGACTTAAGGTTATGTCTTTCAGAAATGAAGTCCTTTTAAAGTTTGTTATGCTTGTTAGAGAAGAGAAGTTGAAAAAAAACATACATAATGTTATCTATTAAGTTTTGCAGTGTTTAACCCAATCTAGACAAAGGGCTTATGGTTTTGTTTTACTTTTTCCTGTCATCTATGAGACATTACCTCAATATACAGTTTTGCAGTTAATCTGTAAAAACATTGTCTGAGCTGTGTAAAATTGTTGTTACAGTTATTTTTAAAAAGAGCAAATGTAATAAGCATAGTGCCAGACAGCAGAGAACAATACTAAAAGCTGACAAATTGATTAGCTGCATTCAGTTTGTTGAATGCACTCTCATAATTTTAGCAATTTCCAGCATTATTATTGGGAACATGTGACATGCACATTACTTCACAGAATCGATGATTTGTATGCAAGTAAAATGTTTTTTTTTTCCTCCAAAACTGTGGTTTAAATTCACAGCATAAACCTAGCCTGCTAAGAAAAACATAAGGAAAGCATTTTGTAAATTTCTGTTATTATGGCTGGATCGTAAAAAATACAAACCTAAGACATGAAATGCAAAATTACATATTTCAGTGAAGAAAAAAAAATATATAGAAGACATATTTTGATACCCTGATTCATAAAAGAGGAGAAATTATTTACAGTAAGGCATAGAAAATATGTTTTATTAGAAGAACTTGGCAATATGTTTCACAGTGAAAGCAATGCTAATGTTTGATAAATCATGTAAGAGCTTTACCATTGCATATTTTAATTTCAGTCCACACCAAGTACCAGATGGATGAAAGTATTCATTCACAGTGTAGGGTCTAACCAGGGATGTAGCAAGTTGTTTCTACTTTGTATTCACAAGCTCTTAGTGCAACCCCACCCACACACACACACACACACACACACACACACACACATTGGACACCTATTATTTAAAATTGGACACATCTTTGAAAATGTTGCCCCCTCGAGCTCTTAATTAATGAAAGTAACATTTTCAGCTGTGACCCCTAAAACTACTAAACTATTGTTTTTAGACTAGCAATATTGCAACTGTTGTTGGAGGCATTCATTTAGACAGTTGTTGACACAATGTGACCTAAAAAAAGCCATGCAGATGTGATGCTCAGAAAAAATGCACTCTGTATAGTACAAAGAGTATGCCTGGCTACACCCTTGACTTCAACCTTGCTGCACTCAAGTGAGTGGTCAAAGCATGTTCATTTGTTTCACTGCTGCAAACCGATTACTGGGAGCCTTGTAAGGAAGAGACTAGAAATGCATAATGGGAAATCAGCACAGCCATAGTGTCATAGCGCAGTAAGCTAACAACCTACCTGTGCCAGCCATACTGACTCATGTCTTTGCTCTCTTTGACATACTCAGAATTTTCAAGTAGTGTAAAAATAAAGGACTGTTTAATGATGCATCAGAAGGAATGAGTTGACTTCTCAATACTGAGATGAATTTCTGCACTGGAAGGCTGGCCACTTGTGTGTTTAGCTGAGAATAAAGAATCACAATTGAAAAATGTTTAGTTCAATAGATCAAATATATATGTAGAATGACATAAATGAATCAGTACATTTTTGTTTTTCTAACCAAGCACTCCCAGAGTGTTATAGTGCAAAGAAGGAAATGTCATATCGCTAGCTTTTATAATTTCTGTCATTCTCACCCTTCTGTGGGTAATATAACTATTTCATTTGCAGTTTTTTTTTTAAACTTCAGTTAATTTTTGTAAGCAGTGGACCATAATTTTTATTATATGTTGCATATTTTAAATTTGTATTAAGTAGGGTACAGCGATAAATATAAAATCCTACCTTTGTCAAAATTATTTGCACTGCTGGTCAGCTGTTGACCATCCACCATGTCTGATAACTGTACACATACTGCCTCCATACCACTTTCAACTGATCTGCTTTTTCCCCAAAACACAGGTACCAGTTCATTTTATACTGGTGAAGAACTGAACTCTCATGGCAGGCAGGTTGAACAGAAACTGTGGCGTTCCAATATGGTCAAAAACAAAAACTTAATGCTTGAGAAACTGTAAAAACAAACAAACTTTAATATACATCCAAAGCTTTCAGGCATAGCCCTTCCTCAGTGCAAATTTGCCCTTGCACTGAGGAAGGGCTATGCCTGAAACCTTTGCATGTAGATTAAAGTTTGTTTGTTTTCAACATTTCTCAAGGCTGAAGTTTTTGTTTTGGACTTATTACAGTATACTTAAGGTTGAGTTAACCACTACATCATCCTTTTTTTGTGTTCCAATATGGTGTCACACTGGAAGCTACCTGACATTTTCTCTTTCCTGTCTACTTGAATTCTGGGACACATACCTGCATGCTGTCTTCAATACATGTCTCACACTTGCTGGCTATCTACCTGGCCATTGTCTGTCACTAATCCAATGGCATCCAATTCACTATACTATGGCCAAAGATGGATGAGCTGCCCTCTGGATGCTCCTTCCTCCACCCCCCCCCCTCACCAGTCTTATAACACTGATGATTCTAAGTAAGCATGGATCGCCAGCTTCTCAAGTATTAGAATTAGGAACATACAATTATGCCACAAAGCTATCTTTTGCTGGGAGTAATGTTTAAACACCAACCCATGATGTCACAGATGCCAAGAAAGCATGACTGTAAGGCGTTTAACAGAAATATAAATATGCCTCATCGTCATTCTCGCTTTCTGTGGAAAAAAGGAAAGAAAAAATAGGCATTTTCAGCAATGACTCCCATAGGCTGTTCACATCCTTAACAGAGTACCTGGTAACACAATAGAACAAATTATCCAATGGTGATCATGCTGATTTGTGGTTTAGTGTGACAGGAAGAGTAGAAATGCAAAAAGTAATCTCTATGGATATTGATTTTAGTAGAGTGGATTATGCTAACCTGGTTATGAGGATCAAGGATGAATTAGCTACTTTGGGTCAAACTGTGGGAGTAAACAAGCTATGAGAATGGGTTGGGGATAGAGTTGTCAGTGCAGTCGACAAGGTTGTAAGGAATAGGTAAAAGGCAAAGAAAAGAGGAATATAATTACACCAGAATATGAGTTTAAAGATTAGGGCAAAGGACAAGGCCATAGAAGAGGATGGGAGCTGGATTCAGTCAAGCAAGAGGAGATATGGGAAAAAAGCTGCAAGTCAAAAGGAAGTTTGTAGAAGGGGGTCATGAAGGAGAGTAAAGGTATGTTATGCATGTAGCAAAAGCTAGAAGACAGGGATAAATATGGGCAGGATGGACAAAGTCTGGAGGGAGATTATGGCAAAAGTGGGAAAAGTAGCATTTTGAAGAAATAGTTTACTTCATTCCTCATGAAGGTAAGCAGAGGGAGGATGCCATACTAGGATGGAGGTAAGAAAGACTTATAAAAGTGATACGCATACAGCATGACTGAGATGTGGGAAGCAGCAAGTGATCCAGCTGGTATATGGTATATGGTAAAGATAAAGCACAGGGAACAGATAGGTTAACTACCAAGTTTTTCTGGAATCTCTCCACTCTGCTAAAAACTCTTTGACTGAGATCTTCATTTTGTCCCTGACTAGACAGGCCATCAGTATGTGAGAGCAGAAGATAGCGAATACTGAAAAATGTTATGGATGGAGTGCATGGAATACTAGGAAAGTACAAATCTGCTAGCTTAGCAGTAATGGCTGTGCAAATCATGGAGTGAAATATTTTATTTTCAGTTTGTTAACTATGGTAGAACACTGATCCATCTGATCAATTTTACTATCAGCCAAGGCCATCTCAAAGCAACAGCTTCATGCATTAATTGCATGGCAACTATACTACTGAATAAAAACACACAGTAATTTATTAGAAAACAAGAAGATGGTTTTCACATACAGCTGTGGAACAGAAAAACCCAGACATGAACATTACAGTTTAGGACTCATTCACATTGACCATTTACTCAGTCTGGGGGTACATTGTCTGGTTAAGTGACTTCTTCACACTCAAACAGTAGGCAAATGAAAGCTATAGAATCAAATCTTGAACAACAGGAAGATGCTTATTAACAACATATAGCCTTAATCCTCTGCCCTACCTGCCAAACAAATAAAATGAAATTAGGTAAAAGGAAGAAATGAACTCATTAACACCTATGTGATGTGGAACCTTGCATCTTACTTTAGCAGCCTACACACATCCTTACATTCCAGACCATTTCCTGAAAAATCAACTTAAAAAGCATAAGAATCAAATATAAATAGTTTATGAATTATAAAAGTTATTAACACTACAAAAATCAATCCTATCAATAGTAATTGTTCTTAGTTAAACCAGTAAAATTCAAAGGAACACATAAATCGGGACGATGTAAAATATGCAAGTATATTTTAACTGGACCTTAAGTTTCATTACTGCATATAGAGCAGATCATTTCTATGCACAACTATTATGATTGCAATTGATTTGGTGTAGTTTACATTGCTACTTGTGATCAATGTGAGAGTTTTTTTTATGTGGAGAGGACTATCAGGTTCATAGGTTCATAGGTTGATACTAGGCTATCTACCCTAGGGCATTTATAAGCCTAGCCAGAGTATGTTTGGCTTTCGCCACCCTTTTAGATTAGTTGACTGTGCCTTTGTATAGTAGGTCACAGAAGGTAGCCCTTTTAAGGTTTGTTTACCAAGGGTAAACGTACGATCTCCCATCCATTCATCAAGATTTCTCTTGAAGAGGGTCAGTGAGGGGCTCTGCCTGACATGGATTGGGATTTTGTTCCAGAGTGAGGGGAGCCTCTGGGATATGAATCTGTCCCTCCAGCATGTCCTATTTATTTCTGTGCTGAAGTTCAGGTCCCTGGAGCATGTAGCTCTAAGGGATTTAGATTTCCTGAGGTGAAGCATGTCCATTAATTCTGGGTTGGACATGGCTTTATACGTCAGACACAGATCACCTCAGAGTAGGCGGTACGCAACTGAGTAGAGCTGGAGTTTCTTTAGCCGAACTGCATAGGGCATCTGTTTGAGCCCCTTGATCCTCTTGGCAAGATTCCAGGACAGAATCAAGGAACATTTAAATGCCTTGATAAATAAAAATGTGCAAAATGCCTCAGGTAAACATTCTTTTGATTTGTAAGAAGAGTAAATTTTATTTTATTGTAATTGGTCATGAGCGATCTGATTATTATGGAGGAGATTTTAAAAATAAGTTGGAGGTTAGGAAGGCCAAGTGTCAGATTAAATTAGAAGCAGATCCCATTCCAGCTTTCAATGATGTTATTAATTTTAAGTGTTTTTGAAACAAAATTTTTTAATAAAAATTTTGAATGTAAGTTTTTTGTGTAAAATTGGTCTTACAATCAGTCTTAAAGTTATTTTAGTTTTTTTTCCATATATTTTTATGTCTCTTTGAGAATGAACTATGAACTTTATTTTAATTATCTTTATAAGGGGAAGTTACATGTTATTGCTGTGTTCTGATAAAGTTCCATGATTTGTCTGTGGAACAAAATGCTAAACAACTTGATTAAATCTCTTTCGCCTGCTAAAGTCTGTGTGGTTCTGTTATTGGTGCATTTTTCTTGTAACCACAAACTTGGGCTATGTATTTTTTAGTCAGTCTGTCTATTTAAGACAATGAAATGGAAGTCATATGTAAATTAGAAAAGAGAAGTTGAAACATAATTTGGATTTCAAGAAAGATTAACTGAGCTGAATTAATTAACAAATGCTTATGTCTAAATGAGTAATGAAGTAGACCGTGTTGACAAAAAATTATATATATATATATATATATATATATATATATATATATATATATATATATATGATCTGAGAGATATCGTAGGTTAGTATAAGTAAGCAGCTTCTAACACACTGGGTGGAGTAAGTGAAATTTGACTGTGATTGGATGTTGAAAGAGGAGCAGAGAAATAAATGATGAACAGAGGAGGAGGAGGTTATCTAAGTTAGAGAGACTAGTTTTGAATGGGAGAGACATGTCCCTTCCCATGTACTATGTAGGCAGTCAGTAGTGAACAGGAAATTAATAGCAGGAAACAAAAATGTTGACAAGATATCTATGAAGTGCAAACTGTAGCTTGACCAATGCAGGTAAATTGATTGCAACAAGAAATGATAAGTAGTACACCTTAAAAGACAATTATTATAGTGATACTTTCCAGTTAAAGCAGCTATAACATTCTAAGCAATACCACCAAGGGACAGTAAAATAAACACAGGGTTGTAAGTACATTGTTGTGTGGTCAGTACAGCAAAATCATAACACAGTGAAGAACTCATTAGTGCATAGCAAACTGCAAACATGTTAGTCAGATTCATCCGTGTCCAAAGGTGAGCAAAGTCTGAATAGAGAATCAGCATGGAAAGAGGCAATAAGTGAGGCACTAGTCTGAAGTTCATGAAGAACACAAAACGGATTTGCTGAAATATTTATGCAGATTTACAGCTTTATTTAAGTAGACAACCTTGTGCACCGGTACTTTTAGATAACAAATTTCATGCAGCACTCAGTTAAACAGGAATTAAAAGCCTCCTTTGTAGATACTACTTTATACTCATGAAAAAAAGTACACAACATAATAAATATACTGTTGTAATACCTAGAGTCATTGCTAGTTTCTGACACTTTATGAGATGCAGTGATGCCTTGTCAGATTTGTTCTAATGAATCAGGAGTTGGCTACAACTGCTTTGATTCATATCCATGTAATTAGCAAATTCCTTTAAATGGACTTATTGTGATATAAAGAGAAAGTAGGTTACCATATAATGCCATTAATATCAACCATCCCAATCTGTTACATCCATTTCCTTAATGTTACAGACAGGTAACTACAATAAAGACATTCCCCAGACAGCAAGTTTCATTGATGTTTTATATTAATCAGGTAAACAGACACTAATTATTTTGTGAAAACTCTGTTTAGTATGTGACTCTGTGTGTTGCTGTCACTAGAAAACATCTGTTGTGATTGTATTGTTTATTAGGGGTATGTCAAAACTAGTGTTTTATGCTATGTCTTATAAATGCAGACTCAAGACATTTGAAACTGAATTGCATTTTATGTAAACAGATTTAGGACTGAACTGCTGCTGAAGAGCTAAAAATCTGCAAATGTACAATCTTCAAAACCTAAACTCAGCAGCCTTCGTATTTTACTCAAAGCTACCATTAGATTTATAAGTACCTCATATGCTGTGTTGCTACATGAGTGAGTCAAAACAAATAAGATTAAAATGGTATGAAAATAAGCAATTCCAGTTTCATTGCCTGACCTTTGAAGTTCATCAATTATTTATGCCATAAAAGAAATATCAATTTCAAAAAATCAGCGATGTGATTCCTTCACACCTGTCATCATATTGCTGGCAAGTGAAAGAAATGTATAGCTGCATTTTTGTAGTTCTTCTACTGCATGTTTAGTTATTTCTATCTGTCCCCATGATACCTACCTGTATAACTATGATGAGATAAAATTGGCATGTTTTCAACGTATGAAAAAGAAGGAGTCAAAGAAAAGGCATTAGGTGTCAGAAAGCAGGTTTTTAATGATTTATGCATGGCTGTAAGATACATTTTATTATTTTTATTATTTTATTTTATTTCACATTTGTTTACCGGTAAAGTCTGACTGGACACAGGTCCATTTTCAGCAGAGGACCAGGGAGAAAAGCTCGGGATGAATACATAAATCAAACAGTGTATGGATATCAAGTTATAAAATAGTAAATGTCCTAAGATACACATAGCAATAAAGATTAGAAACTTTAGAACATAATTACATATAGTACATAGTAAAAACAATATGCATTCCTTACAATGTTGATGATACTACTATAGAAATCACACTTAGAAGAGCCATCACTCATCACAGTATTATAAATGGGATACATGATATGCTAGACTCATTGTGGTGGTGTGGGATGCTGAAGTTCGTCAGGAAACGTTAGTAAGTAGAAGGGGTAAGGCACTGTAACAGCTGAGATGTTGTGGCTAGTTAAGTTGTTACTAAGTAGTAGGGGTGAAGCAGTATAACTGAGTGCTGAGCACTATGAGATGGAAAAGTAAAGCAGAATTGATTAGTGGACATAATGTTTATAGGAGCAAAAAATATCAAGATTTCTGGATCAATGCAAGGGCAAATAAAATCAAGATTAGTGGGTCAAACAAGAATACAGAGAAAAAATATAGTAAGGCATAATGAGGTGAGATGGTGAACAGATTGTTAGGTAAGTGTTTATCCTGGGGAGTCACAGGTATTCATATAGTGTGCCATGGGGAGCTTTTTAAATTGTGTGGTGGAGCTAATGAAGGTCACGTGGCTAGGTAGGGTATTCCAAGCTTTGGAAATAGAGTAGTTGAAGAGAGATTTCCCAGCATCATTATTATGTTTGATGACATCCAGGCAGTTTTGGGTACTACTAGATCTTAGGGGTCTTGTAGAATATGGTTTAATTACATTCTGAAGTGCTGGAGGTTTAGTTTGGTAGTGGCACAGTTTGTGGGTCAATGCCAATTGATTGAGTTTCAGTAGCTGAGGCAGCTCAAGCCAGTTTAGTTGTTTGAGAGTTACAGAGTGATGGGTCCTATGTTGGGACTCAGTAGCAAATCTAGCAATCTTGTTATAACAAAATTCTAATTTGTTTAGATCAGTTTTGTGGAGGTTAATTAGTACTGGGGATGCATAGAGGAGGGTAGACAGCAGATGTGTCCTGGCTATAGTGGTTTTACTGTGTTTAGTGAGAAATTGATTGTTCCAATACGGGAGTCCAAGTTTTTTGTGCACTTTCATGATAGTTTGGGTTATATGAATGTGAAATCTTTGGTTGTTATCTATTTCTACACCTAACAGTATTGTGTGAGAGGTAGGGGCGATCATGGTTTTATTATTGGACACAATGGTAAAGTTGTTGCCTGGAGTGATCTACAAGGGCTGAAAAGTAGAAGTTTTGTTTTATTTTGATACATACATAATGGGAAGAAGTTGAAATTCTGCTGAAAACAGAAATGTTCAGTGTCTGATCTTGGACACTTATTTTGACCATAGAGCACTCTGTTTTGGTCTGTTACAAAAAGATTTAGAAATGTAGGATATCGTAATGTACAGTGTCACAGTTCTGATAATCTACCTTGGTAAACAGTAACACAAAGAGCAGAAAAATCAAACAGTGCCATCCAGTTGCATCCCATCCTTTATATGCAATAAGGCAGGTGTATTTTTCTAATACTCTATTATAAGCAATACCACAGTCTCATACAGTAACTGTGGTTTATAAGAAATAAATGTAGAATGAAAGTAGCATTTTTGAAAATGGGATATTGTAAAATAACCAAGTTCAGGATGACTGAAATATTGTTATAGACATCACAAAATGCATGTAACATATATTTCTCTAGCTCTAAACATAACCTGATACTCCTATTTCTTACTGTAACCCTCTTGCATTGGTAGATTTTGAAACTGTGACTCATGAGGTTGGAATTACCTGTCTGAGCCAAATTCTTCTTTGGTTATATATAAACTTCAGTCAAGATTTGTAGGGTACATGACCTGTCAGCATACGTATACAGCTGCTGCATGTGTTCACAATAATGGGGTCTCTCAGCAGTGCAGCACACAGGCACATATATTTACACTTATTGACAGTCATCTCTGTGTATATATGGCTTTGTGTCTGTGCTCATGTCTGTCCCATAAGGTTTGTGTCAAGATGGTATAGCTGGGCCGGTAGCTCTCAAGGCTTAGTCTAGATATACATTGTGGTTGCAGGTTTGAATCTCATGTCCTCCAATGTGTGTTCAGAGATGGTGATTATCTAACATTTATCATGAATAAGTTGTCTACAAAGTGTTCTGAGCAATGTATATCACTTTCATCTGAGGAATCCCTCATTCATACTTTCTCTTTACTCTTGTAGTTAATCCAGAGAACTAAAGATCTGACCCGGTAATGAGCTGCTTCATGTGTAAAAGGGTGCAGGGTTTGAATCTTATTACCTTATAACTGAGAAAGTCACTTAACCAGACAGTGCTTTGGAGCAATTGGGAATTTGGAAAAGGCTCCTTAATGGTCTCCAGGACTGTATATCTGGTAACTATGAACCTGTTGTTATTGCTTGTCAGCCATTCCCTATTTCCTCATTAAAAGAATACAGGGCATAAGTAACATGTCCTATGCAGACCACCTCAAGGCCCTGTTCCTATATTCTGTTTCCTATAGGCTGTTGAGGGGAGATATATGCCTGGTATACAAGGCATTGTCAAACCCCACTGTGATGGACCTCCTATGTATCCGCAAAACAAACAGCACTAGAATTACGAATCTAAAGACTTAAACTTTGCCTGTGATATAAATAGGACCTGGTGGAGAGAAAGGTATCTATCCCAGAGACAACTACTTGTCTGGAAGAGGCTCCCTATCCATGTGAAGCAGAGTTACACCTAATCCAATTCAAGTGTAACTTGGACAATTGGATGGGGAACAGGAAATTCATCCCTGGTTTGGCACCTATGTCTCTAATAGACACAACCAGCCTGTAAATTGTTCATTTCCCAGGTGTCTGCTTGTAAATGTTTCATCTGCCAAGACCCTGCTTATACATTTCAAGGGTACGAGGACTTGCCAGTGATCTGGGATGCATGTCTAGGCTTAGAAAGACCCATGTGGTCTTTAGCCTAGTAAACACCTATGAACCTATAATGTATGTAGCATTGCTACACTACTGTGAGAATCACAATGTGCAGGAAAGAGACATGTAACTCATAACATTTTGATTGTGTAAGTAACTGACCGCCTTCTCACCCAAAATGGGTACCATTTCTGTTTTTTCTTGTGAGTTCTTTGTGTGTGATGTAAGTAGGTAATGATATTACAAGACATTGATGGCTTTTACTTTAGGGAGAACAGCCCATATCTGCTCATTACAGTAAATACAGGGTAAACGAGATCCAGGAACAGAGGTGTTAGGCTGCAAGAATAATTTTTCTCATTTTCTTTTGTTTTCCTGTGTTTTGCGGCCAGGCATCTATACCAAAATGTCTATGCATATATCTGGCAACAGTTCATATATGTGTACAGCTCTCTAGTGACTGTGCCTTTTTAGAGATTTTATCTTTAGGGGATCACTTTATAGCAGGGGTAACTTTATAATGAAGCTGGAAAAAGAAGTGCATCTCTCACTGTTCTTGCTGGGGGATACAGTACTGTTGATGTAT
Organism: Protopterus annectens; assembly: GCF_019279795.1. NCBI lineage: Eukaryota > Metazoa > Chordata > Ceratodontiformes > Protopteridae > Protopterus > Protopterus annectens. The sequence continues at coordinate 1,523,276,277 of NC_056735.1, forward strand.
GGCTGCAACTGTGTCACATCAATATGTTAGAAGCATAGTTAGTCACTATAACTAACTTTAAGTTGCATTAATCTCAGCAATCATGGCTCATTTTTATATTCTGCTAACCATAAAAGACTTAGTGTACTGTAACATAGGCCATAAAATATCCCAGGCTGTGTTCTACACGAACTATAGAATGAACTGGCACCCTACCTAAGTACCATGTTCAATCATAGCCTTACCTCAGGCTTTGTACCCACTGAATGGCGCACCATGATGGTTATCCCACTCCACAAAAGGGGAGCCACAATGGACCCCGGGAACTACTGCCCCATTAGCCTGACAAGCCTGGTCTGCAAGGCCATGGAACGTATCATTGTGGAACTCATAAACAAAGACATTGGTAATCTCCAAACTCTGGACCCTACCCAGTTTGGATTTGTAAAAGGCAGCTCATGTCTCCTAAACCTAATTGACTTCTTTGAAGCAGTCACCAAAAGCATAGATGAGGGTAAAATGGTTCACAAAGCTTATCTAGATCTCGCCAAGGCTTTCAACACCATCCCCCACTCTGGAATTATAGATAAGCTCACTAAACTAGGTATAAATCCCTATGTCACAAGATGGGTTGCCAACTGGCTCATGGACAGAACCCACACTGTGAAAGTAGCTGATTCCAAATCCGACTTCAGACCAGTGACAAGTGGAGTACCACAGGGTTCAGTCCTGGGTCCTCTCCTGTTTGGTATCCACTTCTCTGAAGTGCAGGCTAACACAGAAGGTCTTTGGCTAACAAAGTTTGCAGATGACTGCAAACTAAGAGCCATAATCGAAACTCCTAACGATGTGGATAAACTACAAAAGGGTCTCACTGAGACAGATACTTGGTGTCAAAGCCATGGCCTAAAGCTCAATGCCAAAAAGTGTATTGTCATCCTCTTTGGTAAAAACTCTGTACCCATGAACTACCACATAGCTGGTAGTCTACTTAATGCCAAAAATGTGATAAGAGACCTTGGGACACAGGTGGACAGTAGTCTCTCCTTTGATAATCACATCGCCACAGTGGTTAGGAAATCTTTCTACGTGGCTCATCACATCACAAAAGGATTCTCATCCAGAAAAAAAGAGGTCATTGTTCCCCTTTACTCATCACTCATTAGACCTATTATAGAGTACAATGCCCCTTTTGGTATGTACCTCACAAGACATCTACAACAACTGGAAAGACCACAGAAATACCTCACAAAGAGGATTACTGGCCTCAAACAGATGCCCTACACAGACAGTCTCAAAAAACTACTCCATCACATATCGCCTACTCAGGGGCGATCTCTGCTTAACATACAAAGCTATGTCAAACCCAGAGCTGTTGGATATGCTCCAGTTAAAGAAATCCCAATCCCTCCGAGCTGCACGCTCTAGGGACCTAAACCTTGTCACCACAATAAACAGAACATGCTGGAGGGATAGATTCCTGTCCCAGAGACTTCCCATACTCTGGAACAGACTACCTATCTATGTCAAACAGAGCTCCTCATTAGCACTCTTCAAGAAAAATCTTGATGATTGAATGGGAAATGGGAAATTCACCCCAGGGATCACTTCTGTGGCTCTGCTCGACAGGGGCACAGGAAAATAATTTTCTTGGATGGCGAAAGCCAGGGTACATTTTTTGGCTAGGCTTATATAGGCCCTAGGGCCAATAGCCTAGTACCTACCTATGAGCCTATGAACCTATAATGAGCCTCCTGCTCATGCAGCTTACATACTGCAAACTGTTGTTCTGTTAACTCTTTAAGTTACTGCGATAATACTTGATGAATAGTGCTCCTCCACCAGTCCATCTTTTGTGCTGCAAACCTGTTATTCTGTTTCCTTTTCAAGTGACTGTATGGTAATACTTGCAGTTTATCCCTGGTGTCTAGTGCTCCCATATGTTTTTCATGCTGAAAAACGTTTGCTCCATTAACTTTGTAAATGATTTTAGAGTACTATTTAAATGTCCTTTGTGTCTATCTACTGTTCCCCACCCAATACTGCACAATTTGCTCATTAGTCTAGTAGAAGTTAGATGACAGCCCCACCCAACCATTCACCCACCGACACACAGACACACAGACACACAAACACACCCACACACACTCTGACCTGACCATACTCACATTCCACACCCACCTCTCACCTGACCGCACTCACAGACATACCCATTCACCCAAACACACATACACACACACACACACACACACACACACACACACACACACACACACACACACACACTCGCACACACACACACACTCGCACACTACAGAACAGCACCACTACTACCTGTCTGTTAAACTTCCAGGTTCCTGCCTCTAACAATATCGCACTGACAGAAAGTAATAAATGAACACAAACTATTGGCCAAGTGAATTAACATGGCTTCCTAAGCTAACCTTTGCAACTGAGCAATTCTCTAGTGGCATAAGTGCCTTACCACAGACATTTATGAGGGAGATCATATGGCTAATTAGGAGAGGGCACCCTCCCCAAAAATGCTCATTAGCATATAGCTTAGCTGAGGAGATATTCCACCCTCAATGATCTTAAAGATTGCATAGGATTACTGTGATAGATTTATTTCTGAGTCTGAATGGGCTGCAGCCAGTCTTAGCAGCCCTTGTTAGGGCTTATTGTTAGCAATGGACCTTTCTGAATCCAGCCCAATATTTGTTAACACTTGAAGTTTTAACTAATTTATTTCATCCATCTAAAGCTTTGTGGACTATGACAATGGGAAAACATAGGGTACAGATGTTACAGATGGATGAGCAATGACGATTAGTCAGACTTTCTGCCTGCAAGCAATAGTAAAGTAGAATAGTATTTCTGGGAAAAACAATCATCAGACAGCAATGAAACACTAGAAAAGAATAAAAAAGAAAATAATCATTTTGATGAAGAAGACTCTACTTGAAATTTGGACTGATACCAATCTGCACTGATAGCAGAAGAGACTAAATATTGACCTTCATCTGTTGTATAAGTGTGCACTCACAACAAAGTATTTTAGTGGTGTGCACATTTATGCAACCAGTGTATTGTACATTTTTTATTTTTTATATTTTTTCCCCTAACAGATTTGTTTGTTTTTCAATTGAATTGTAGGTCACATTAAAGCTGGGAAAAGTTTTGAAATGATTTATTGCGGTCTCATTTTTTTATATCACAAAAACCTGGCATTTTAACAGGGGTATGTAAACTTTTTATAATTACTGTATATTTGTGTGTGTGTGTGTGTGTGTGTGTGTGTGTGTGTGTGTGTGTGTGTGTGTGTGTGTGTGTGTGTGTGTATATGTGTGTGTTTCTTTGTGTGTGTATAAAGTATCTTTCTATCTCTCCCTATATATATATATATATATATATATATATATATATATATATATATGTATGTGTGTGTATATATATATATATATATATATATATATATATATATATATATATATATATATATATATATATATATATATATATATAGAGAGAGAGATAGCGATATCTATATTAAAGTATAAAGTGCCCCAGTAATAAAGTATAGATGTACTTTAATCCATTTTAGCCACCCTGAATGAAAAGCAGTCCAGGTTTCACCCCATTCATGTGGATTCTTCAATGCAGACCAAAGGGGAAATAGAACTAACTATATAAAAATGCAGGAATTCATAGCCATTGTTTTTCATCAGCTGCAGAACAAATATAGTATCCATTTATAGTTTAAAAATAAATACAGTTCAAAAGGCACACCCATGCATCAACTCAGCGAACTAAGACGTGTATATTCTAAAGATATCATTCTTTCATAAATGTAATACAGCATTAAATACCACTATAGTACTCCTTTCTAGTATATATATTTTTTGCAATCAGTGGAAAATATTTACATATGTACAGGTTCATTCAACCCAAGTGGTATTATAACATTTAAATTAATAATCCATAATTTCTCTTTTCTATATAGAAAGTGTTCTTTTCATGTCTGTTTTGCCTTTAAGTCACAATTCATTCTATCCCAAAAAAGTGTAAGTTACCCCTGGATGCTTACATTTACATTTCACCAGTGGACGTGTTCCCTGTCACACAAAAGGTCACTAAGGTAAAGTGAAATGCTTTCTTTAAACAGACCAGTTGTTTCCCCAACATAAAATGTACCACCTTGGCAAATAAAAGTTCCCTTATTTCAAAAACTTTATAAGAATTTCTCGATGTAATAGTCTCATTTTTTACCAAATTTTGGCAAAAGGTATAATTCCTGCATGACATACATTTTCTAGGTTTATCTTACAGTATATTTTTTTCTTATTAAAACTGTATGGGTTTTTGTGGCCTGATAAATATTGGCCAATATTTCTAGACTGCCTGTAGCTAGATACACCTGTCTGGTAACAAATTGCCAAAGAAATAATCCATTTTGAAAAGTGGCCAAAATCTATAAAAACTTTTTTAGTATTAGAAATGTTAATACCAAAGCTGGTAACAGTTTTAAGGAAAAATACTTGCTTCTGTCCTGTGAGTTTCTTTCTGTTTAATTTTCAGAAAGTCATATGGAGTATGGTGCCGAGACTTTCAGAACATCAGATGTAGTATGATGCTTAGACTTTCAGAATGGCAGATGTGGTATGGTGCCACGACCTGGTTTGTGCCTGTGATACCAAGAACATATAACTCCTGTGAATAAACCTACTTTGTAACTCATTAGCATGTTTTTCTGCCTCCACTGGGACACTACAGATTTCTTGGACGCATAAAACTGGGCATAAGGAATGCTATTAACCACAAATTAAATATGCATATGCCTACTAGATGCTAATGAAAAATAATTCACAGAAAAGGGTTTTCTATAAAAAAGACATCTTGACTGACCCATTTTGAAGTTTGGTTGTATACACAACACACACAAGTGTGTGTGCATGCACAAACACACACACATGCATGCAATCAATGGGAAAGAGGATAAACCTTACAGTAAATGATAAGTCCTAAAGCATTTATATTCAAGTATTTAATGAATACCTCTAAACCACATAAATCAGATTAACATAATAACCAGCAATCATGCAAAAAGTATCTCCACATCTCCTCCAAAACATGGAAAACATCCTGTTCATTATTATGCATATAGAGATGTTCAAAATAACCCATTACTGAATTAACATATATGGGGACAAAAGTTGCCCCAATTGCCATAGCACAGAATAGCTGGTAACACTTTCCATCAAAATCTAGTTCATTCATTTCAAGCACCATTTGTAGTAGGTTAATAGAAACTGATTAAGTTCATCCACGTATAAACCAGTTGTTGTTAGCCAAATCCTTATTACCAGAATGCCAATCCCATGTGGAGTTGAGGTTTACAAGGTAATGATATTTGGTGTGTGCATATATGTAGAATTTTCTGTATGTAGTTTGTTCCATCACCCTCCAAACTGTGTATCCCTAATTCTAGTCCATGTATGTTTTAGCAAGGGTTTTAAATAAAGCTCCAAAAGTTCAGACAAGGATTCCGCAAGCAAGCCCAGTCCTGCAAAAATCAGATATCTGGAGGATGGGGACGCTGCTTGGGGAATTGTACTTTTGGTAATAAGTAAAATATGTGACAGCTGTGGTTTTGTACTGCCAACTATTTTCTCACCCCAGCAGTAGTGATATTTTTACTAACCATTTCAGGCGGGAATTTGTCAATAGTTTGTTTAAACCAAAAAGATAGATCTAATTCCAAATGTAATTATCTCTTCCTGTCATTCAGTTGTCTATAAGCCTCTATTATGTAATCCTTACTTTACCATAAAACAATCCCCCGCAACCTTAGTCAAAATCAAGGATGACTAAATCCTTGGTACATTTCAAAATTGTGTAGGACCCTCTTCAAAATAAAACAAAGACTCTTTCCAAAATTTACAAAAAAAAATCACTTTGTTGAGCAATCAAAGACCTCAAAACTCAAGTATCCTCCAAAATAGATGATATGGTGGTTGAAATCTAGATTTACAAAAAAATAAAACACCAGTTTCACCCTAGTAAAAAAAACATCCCTTTATGTTTAATGTCCTGGAAAATGTTTTAAGGTCAAGAAGTACTTGTGCTAAACAAAGAAGTACTAGTTATAAAGTTCTGGCCTTTATTTAACACAGTGATACCTGCTTTATCCAAATTCAAAGCAGTTGAATTAACAACTATATTATCACTTGATTCATTAAGTGGTTGAACTTGAAATGTAACATCCCTGTTTTCATTAGATCCCTGATGTTTATGACCCCTTCACTTGTAATGGGAACTGACTTGTTTTGCACAAATGCCTGCTTGTTTTTTGGAGACACACTGGGGCACACTACTTTGCTTCATTTGGTGAATTAAATGAATCAGATGAGCCTTCAGAACTCATAAATTAGATTTCATCTCATTCCATTTGTGGTTTGTCCAACCTCTTTTATTTGATACAAAATCATTGCTAGAATCTGAAAAGCAGACTGAATGTCTAGTCTTCCATCTCACATATGTGTTGTTTGTTAGTAATCTTGGAGCTTCAGTTAAATTTTCTAAACTTACACTCTTTCAATTCACTATCTAAAAGGTTCACTTGCTTATCAAAACTAGCATGTAAAACAGTTTGAAAAGAAAATGTCCCTTAAACCCATTTAGTAGATCAAGTTCTTTTTGACAGGGACCTTCCATAAAAGTCAATCAAGCATTCAATAAATAAATCAGGTGTTTCATTTTCAGTGGAGCACCATCATTGCAAAAATTGCACATCCTCAGTACCAACGCCAAACTGTAGAAATACCCAATGCCCTTTGACTGCCACACAGTGTGCAGTGTATGGTAAATTAAGATGCTAGGTGATAGAACTTAACTTTTGCTGTCTCTGCATATCTGCAATGGCATACTTAATATCCACATAGCTTGTAGACATACTAAGCTTGCTGGCCAACATGCTTGCTGAGTTTATTGTAATACTTCTGGCTCCACAGGAAAAAGAAAAGTCATCATTACCTGATGTAAACCATTCAACAAGAAAAAATATAATCATATCAGGAAAAATGCCTATGAATTCCTCTATTTCTTTTTCCCTTTAAATAGCTGACTGTTATTGCTCTTTGGTACACACTGCAGAAACCCCATGAAGGGCTGATCCCTCTTTTCTATTTCATTGAGGTGGCTGTAATGGATTAAGTACATTTATTATTTCTGGAGCTGTGACCTTTCTTTACTTTTTATGGTTAATTCTATGTACACTGGTTGAGCTGTTCCATACGTGCACATTTTGTAGTTTTTATATATCTGGATTACTTATGAGCAAAAGAAACACGCTTGGTTTCTGAAAAGATAAATGTCACAACTGCTGAGGCAAAAACACTATAAAAATACAAACAAATCTTGTTTTTTGCAGTGAGGTAAGCCTCCCTGCACCCACATGTAGGGGGATGGAGGCCCCACTCATCCTTCATGATCACACTGCAGTGGCAAAAAAGATAAAAAAATCTTTCAAAATTACTCTGCCAGCTTGCATGAATCAACAGATTGTTATGAAATGCACCAAAATATTACATTTTCACACATGCACACACACACACACATCACACACACACACACACACACACACACATATATATATATATATATATATATATATATATATATATATATATATATATATAGATATGCAGAACTTGTAATCGACAAGTGAAAATGTCTATAAAGCTGATCAAAAATCAGCTGATTGAAATATAGCAGTGTTTTCACTATGAGATGGGGGGTACACAAGGGATGGGAGAATATGCTCTTTAATGTCTGTAGTGAAAGCAAAGAGTTGGCACATGTAATTAATAGACAGTGTGGGAGAGCAGGGGGGCTTCCCTCCCTGAAAAAAAAGAGATTTTTTAAAATTTTTTGTTTTGATGATGTGAGGATTGACCTTTGTATAAGTTGCCCGCATTGTGTTTGAAGTTCATTTTGTTCAAGTGCATGCTATTCAAATCCAAGTGATCAAATAACATGCACACTCAATGGAGAGTACATGGAGTTCTTTGTTTTCGTGAAGATGGCACAGTACTGGGGTCAGGTAGTTTTACCCTTTCCCAAGTATTTTGTGATCTTAGAGTTAGTATACATAAATTAATGGGAGTATGATGGATACAGTCCCTTATATCAGGGGTAGAGAGGGTTCAATCCCTGCTTAAAAAAGACATTAAAAATACATTTTATTGAGATTTCAATAACTCTGTCTTTCAATTATTTTACTTCAAAAGACAAAATTCAAGGAATTTGGTTTTCATTGGGTTACATACATTCCCCTCCACTCATATATATTTATCTCTTTCTCTCACTATATATATATATATATATATATATATATATATATATATATGTATATATATATATATATATATATATATATATATATATATGTGTGTGTGTGTGTGTGTGTGTATACATATATATCCACCCACCCAGCTATATACTAACTCCAGGATTGCACTACAGTGGGGAAAAGGGCATATATATTTTACTTGCCTTACAGTACTCTACATAGTGCCATATAGATATATATATATATATATATATATATATATATATATATATACTAACTGAAGTTCAGTGAAATAAGTTTTTTAGTGAAGTAGTCGGGGTGAAATGAAATTCAGTGAAATGAGATTCAATGAAACAAAGTAGTCCCATATATATATATATATATATATATATATATATATATATATATATTTATAGGGGAACACTTTGGCTTTTCACATGGTGTTTATTTTATGTATTTTATTTTGCATTTGTTTACTAGGAAAGTCCGACTGTGCAGACTGCCCATTTTCATCTGAGGCCTGAAGAGTAAAACTCCATTATTGACAGTTGTTGTTGTGTCTTTCGGCTTTTCCCTGTAAGGGGTCGCCACAGCGGAACTCCGGTCCGCTAATGATTGGCAGTAGATTTTTATGTGCTGGCTTGCCGGGCCTAACGCACAACCTTCAACGAAGGAACGCCCATTCACGCATGTCACCACCCAGAAGACGCTCTAACTGAGAATCGAACGGGCAACGTCTAACTGTGAGGCGACAACGCTACCACAGCACCACCACCGCAGTTTTCCATTATTGACAGTACAAGATTATAAAAATCGGAAGAATGTATCACAATAGGTGTACAATAGAATGCTTATCTTAGTACATTATAAAATTATTGTCATACACAATTCTCAGTGGTTGCATTTAGTAGTAGTTACATATAGGAATACACAGCACATTATTCAGTGGACTGAGAAACATTCAAATACACAAGTGACAGTGATAACACCTTGAGATAAGAAAGAATAAAAATACTTAGAGAAAAAAAAAACATAAAAAATAAGTGAAAAAAGCTGTCAGACCTGTATATGTTAATCTAGCATAGCTTAGTTTTCAGACAAGTACGTGAGCATGAGAAGTATTTCAATTAATGGAATATAAGCTGATGCCATATACAATTGCAGGATTTGACTTTAGGGGCAGTGAAATATAATAAGATAGTGTACATACTGTAGATCAGAGTTTGTGATATACCTTTAAGAAGCATTCCTGTGAGTCAGCACATGCATATAAGTAAAGAACATGTGCATGCAATAGTGCCATTTTGAGTTAGCAGCCAGAGTGTGAGCAAGCAAGTATGTAGTCAGTCAGTTTGTTAGTTTGTTAAAGTTTAATGTTCCTGTCATCCATCCTGATGTATTTGTATACAATAAGGTACTTAAATTAACACATAAGCCTCAACATCTTCTTAATGCAGATAAGAAGATTGACATGGTGTCAGAATGGGATCCAGAGTTACAGCCATGAGGCAACTGGTTAAAGTTGGAGGAATATACAGGAGTGGATCATCCCTACTGCTCAAATGACTCGCAAAATGGATCCGAAACAAATTCCAGATACTAAAACTTGCTTAAACAATTTATTTTACTATAAATAAAAAACAAAGCACTCAGAATGCTCAAAACAAATTTCTTATTAGTGAAATGTCCAAAACTGCGACATATTGATAAAATTATTCTAAATAATTACAAAAATGTTTGAAACAATATCCAAATCACATAAAATGTGCAAAAAATGGAAAACAACCATATGTTTTCACTATGTGCTACTTTATTCGTATTAACTACAGCTATTCAAAGTATCTGAAGTCTGCAAAGTGTTTGCAAGTGTGTGCAATATTACAGTGCAGTTATTTCATAAAGTAAATTTGTTTCAAAGAATATTTTGCAAAGTAAAGTTGTTTCAAGGCATATTTCACAGAATACTGCCTTTCAAAAAGCTTATTGTGCATTTAAATATTATTACAACTACCTGGTGTGTGTGAATGTTCATACATAATTACAAGGGCCATTTTGCCTTGTATTTTATTATAACCTGTGAGCATAGCAGAAGGCTTCTGCAGACCTGCACTGCTTGTGTTTGATAACAGTGTTGCACAAAATTGGAGTGTGTTTGAGCAGGAATACGATATTTTCATACAGGCTGCTTTTTCTGACAAAGACACACATATAAAAGCATTTATTCTGCTCAATTTAGCTGGTTTAAAGGCGACTGAAAGAGAACATTCATCTGTGTATGCACCTGCTGTGTTTGCCGGGGAAGGGAAAGACTGCCATATAGTGGTACCGGCGGAAACAAGGGAATATTCTGAGTGCTTAAAATATATATTTAGAGAAATGTGTAACCCCCAAGTGAATATTACAGTAGAAAGGCACTTATTTTATACAAGGGATCAAAAGCCTGGTGAAACTTCTGCAGTATATATATAACTCACTTGAAAAATAAGGTTCGAACATGCAGATTTGGTGATTTGAGAGACAAGAGGATAAATGACAGGCTTGTGTGTAGTATTAATAATGACACCATGAGAAAGATTTTGCTTTGAGACAGTGATTTAATGTCAAATAAGGCCATTGATATTTGTCAGATATACGAGTCTCCAGAAAGCATGCAAGTATGCTTACAAATGAGAACAGCTGCAGAAGGCACAGTGACAAAGCTCATGTTGATAGTATGCAGAACATGGTTAAAAGAAACCGGTCCAAGCACATGGCAGCTACTGGAGGTCTTGCAACAGTCCCTGGGAAACCCCAAGTCTTTCCAGCAAATTTCAGGGCATGCCCATTGAAGCATAAGGATGAATCAGCAAAGGCAAAACATGTGCTACCACCTAGCCTTATAGTCAACTGTCATAATTGTGGTGGAACTCACAAACCCAGAAGTGAAAACTGCTTAGTTTTTGGTCAGGAATGTCATTCTTGCAATAAGTGGAATAATTTCAAAAGGTTTTGTAAATCAAATAAGACACATTCTTTTATTAAAAGATGGCATCGCATGAGGCCAGTTGATCAATTAGAAAGCTGCTAACCTACTTTTTATGTTGATGGTATGCCTGTGCTTGGTGAAACAGTAAGTGAAGTAGATTTTTGGGCAAAGAATGACATCTTTTGTGCTGTTTGGATTAATGGGAGCCCCATAGAGCTCAAAGTCAATACTGGCTCAAAGTGCAATGTTATGTCCGCAGAAATGTTGGCTAGAGTAAAAGCTGTAGAACATCTTGATTTGACAAAGTGTGCAAAGCTTATTGCTTATGGTGTGAAGAGATTCAAACCAAAGGCTCAGTAGTGCTTTCATGTTATTCTGCTGGGAACAGCTATGACTTGCAATTTTTCATAGTCAAAAGACACTTGCAGTCATTTTTAGGCCTTAGAGACAGTTTGAAAATGGGACTGCTTTCATTTAGTCCACCGTGTAAACCTGAATGACAGCAATTGACAATTTTTTCTGAATATGCTGATATTTTTCAGACAAGCTAGGCAAACTACCAGTTGTATACTCCATATAGTTAAGAGGTCAGCCCAGTTATTAGACCAGCATGGAAAGTTCCAGTAGCTATGCAGAGCAGAGTTAAAGCTGAGCTGGACAAAATGGTGCAACTAAGAGTAATTTGTCCACTAGAAGAACCTACTGAATGGGTATCCTCCATGGTAGTATCTCATAAGAAAAGCTCAGATGATATCAGAATATGTATTGATCCAAGAGATTTGAACAAAGCATTAAAAAGACCTCATCATCCAATGAGCACAGTCAAAGAGTTTGCTTTCCTCATGTCAAATGCCACTGTTTTTTCTGTCTTAGATGCAAAGAGTTAATTTTGGCAAATTTTGCTTAACCAAAAATCTTCATTATTAACCACATTCAGTATGTGGATGATGCAGATTTCTGAGAATGCCATTTGTAATACATTCTGCCAGTGAAGTTTTTCATTGTATAATGTAGCAAATTTTTCTGGCTATCCCTTTGCTATTATAGTGGATGATATTCTAGTAGGAGACAATGGTGAAGTCGAACATGACAGAAACCTCAAGAAAGATCTGGAAAAAGCACAGCAAGTGAATCTTAAGCTGAATGCTCAGAAGTGCAAAGTTAGGCTATGAGAAGTTACTTATGTTGGTCACTTGTTTACCAGTTCAGGCCTGTGACTGGATCCTTCCAAGCAGGTAGAATTCATGAAATGCCATCTTCAGGCAATGTCCAAGCTCTACAATGTTTTCTTGGAATGGTCAATTATCTAGGGAAGTTCAGTTCAGATTTGAGTCAACTTTCAGCTCTCGTAGTGTAGCTGACACACAAAAATATAATGTGGTCATGGTCAGAACAACACCAAAGAGTATTTGATGTCCTGAAACAGAAAATTGCCAACCCACCAACTCTCTGCTACTATGATGTTCACAAAGCAGTTTGGTCTAGGTGCAGTCATTCTTTAAGAGGGTAGACCAATAGTCTGTGCTTTGAGAATTCTTACCCAAACTGAAATGCAGGATACTCAGATTGAGAAAGAGCTTTCGGTAATTGTGTTTGCATGTTCGAAGTTTCATGATTATAATTATAGTTGACCTATCCAGATCGAAACTGACCACCAACCTCTTGTTACTATATTGTGAAAGCCAGTGTACACAGCTCCTGCCATATTGTAACTTATGATGCTCACATTGCAAAAGTACAATTTCAATATTGTCTACACAAAAGACAAACGTCTTTATCTTGCTGATACTCAGGTTCATAGATTAGTACTAGGCTAATTGCCCTCATGGGCCATTTTAAGCCTAGTCAATTGCCCCCTGTGAGAATCAAACCCCGTACCTTGTGTTTGTAAGGCAAACACCTTAACTATTATGCCAACCTCACACTTTATCCGGATCACCCAGAAAAAAAAAACATAGGACAGCATACAAATGAGTAACCTGATTTTGAAGTTATGGAAGTGAGACATTTTTCTTCCACACATCTTGATGAACTCAAAACTCACACAGCTTCAGATCCAGTTCTCCAGAAGCTAAACCTCTTTATCAGTCGATGATAGCCATCAAAGCAATCTCGTTTACCACTAGAAGTGCAGCCTTATTTTCCATACAGAAATGAGATTTTGTCAGACAATGGTATCATCATGAAAGCTCCTAAAGTGATTGTTCCAAAGTCCTTGCAACAAGAGTACATCAAGATCTTGCATTGTGCCCACGCAGGAACTAATTCTACCAAAAGAAGGGCGAGATGTCTAGTATTTTGGCCTCCTTTGTTAAGAGATATTGAGAAAGTACTCTTATCTTATTCAGTATGTAATAGTACAAAGCTGCATAAACAGTTAAGCCAGATTCCTGAACACCTTAGTTGACAGTAGCTACAGGTATCTTTGAGTGGAATGGTCAGCATTATTTGGTGTTAGTAGTCTCTTATTCAAACTGATTCAAGATTGACCTACTTTCCAACCTAACTTCCAGTACTGTCATTACTAAGTTGAAGCAACATTTTTCTGTCCATGGTAGTCTGAGTTATTTCTAACAATGGTGCACAGTTTACAAGTCACCAGTTTAAGAGATTTGCAGAAGAGTGGAACTTTATTCATATTATGAGTAGTCCTGAATACCTTCAGTCAAACAGCTTGGCTGAACGTGCAGTTCAAAATGCAAAACAGCTGCTAGAGAAATCCAGACATGATAATACCATATTTTTCTCAACATGTTAAATCTCAGAAACATTCCTTGTGATAATCATCTTGTTTTACCTGCCCAGTGACTTATATTGACACAAACTAGCACCACACTACCAATCAGCAGCAATTTATTGGTTCCAAGTGCAAAAAAACAATAAAGCAGTAAAAGCCCAACTGTTGAAGAAGCATTTGTCCCAGAAGTCTTACTATGATAAAACCAGCAACCGCTCTGTTCTTTACAAAAAGGGGAGATAGTGAAGATGCAGATGTCAAAAGGTTTTGATCACATTGGATTTGTGAAAAGTTTGTGTCAAGAGCCAAGATCATAAATTGGGGAATCACATGGAATGGAATTCAGATGAAATTGTAAGAATTTGTTACCAGTGTCTGAACCAGTGTTACAGCATCTTGCCTATGACAAAGACTCCAATTCTCAGAATGACTTGTCCAATGTTCCTGTTACAGAGGATATTCCATCAGCAATTCCTTTTCCTGAGAAAATCCATAAGACTCCTCAAGCAGAACATTACCCAGTGACTCTGTTGCTAAACCCAGTCCTACCTATTATCTCACAAGATCAGGTCACACCTCAGAACCTTATTCCAGATACATGGCAACCTGGACATGACTGTTGTTTTTTTTTTATTAGTGTCTATATGATTGCATGCTTATTGAAATGTCATTGTTTATATGAGATAGTTCAGTAAAGAGGGAGGATGTAGCTCAGAGTGTGTGACATATCTTTAAGAAGCATTCCAGTGAGTTAGCACATGTATGTAAGTACAGAGCATGTGCAAACAAGAGTGTCATTTTGAGTGAGCAGCTATACTGTAAGCATGCAAGTATGTAGTCAGTCAGTTAGATAGTTCATTTAAGTATATTCCTGCCATCCATCCTGATGTATTTGTATACAGTAAAGTACTTAACGAACACCTAAGCCACAACGTCTTCTTAATGCACATAAGAAGAGTGACATATACTACACTGAAAAATGACACTATTATTAGACACAAGTGATAGTGTTACCCTTACGTTAATAACATCCTAGGTATGCCTCACATGCATTGCAAAAATGCCTGCATAAATTGTGTAAGTAGTTTAGCCTGGGTCGGAACAGGTGCATAGCCATGAGGTAGCTAAGTAGGATTTGAGATGGTTTCTGAAGTTGGCTTTGTTGTCTGTAATTCTTATGTTAAGGGGTATAGCATTCCAGATTTTTGCAAAGTAGTTGGAGTATAGGGGGTCACCTGAGCTATTTTTACTTTTGGTTACATCCATTAGAGATTTATCACTGGATCATAGCAAGCGTTTATTTGAACATCGATTTAATAGGCCTTGTAGATTTGGTTTTTTTTTCGGGTTGGTAAAATATTTGATGAGCCATGGTAAGTTGGATAAGCATGAGCAGGTAGGGTAGTTCTAGCCAAGACAGTTGTTTAAGGGCATGGCAATGATGAGACCTAAAGGCTGAATCAGTTACAAACTTTATTATTTTGTTGTAGCAGGTGTTTATTTTGGCTAACTCAGATTTGTTGAGATTAATGCACTGTGGTGCAGCAGTTAGCATTGTCGCCTCACAGCAAGAGGTTCTCTGGTTCGATCCTTGGCTGGGGTGCCTTCTGTGCGGAGTCTGCATGTCCTCTCTGTGGTCACGTGGGGTTTCCTCCGGGTGCTCCAGTTTCCTCCCACATCCCAAAGACATGCTGTAGGTGGTTGGACACTCTAAACTGGCCCTAGGTGTGAGTGAGTGTGTGTGTGTGTGTGTGTGTGTGTGTGTGTGTGTGTGTGTGTGTGTGTGTGTGTGCCTTCTGCGGAAGGCTGGGTGCCAGGCTGGCAACTCGATACCGTAAAACTCTACTGCCAATCATGAGCGGACAGGCGATCTGCTGTGGCAACCCCTAACTGGGAAAAGCCAGAAGAAGAAGAAGAAGGGATGCATAGGGAAGTGTGGAGACTAAGTGGGTTCTAGCAATAATGGTTTTAGTATTATTGGAAAGGTATTTTTTCCATCTGTATAGAGTTCCAAGTTTTTTGTGAACTGTTTTTATTGTTTGGGCAATATGTAGGTTGAACTTCATGTTTTGATGTATTATAACACCTAACAGTTTGGTTTGGGGGACTGGTGTAATAGGGGTTTTGTTGTGTGAAATTATTTGAATTAAAGGATTGTATCTGTAGCTTTGGTGGGATGAAATAACATCAGCTTAGTTTTGTTTGGGTTGAGTATGAGTTGTGCATTTGACAGCATGTTTTGACTGGAGTAAAGGATTCTTGAGTTATTTTTGAAATACTTGGAGGGTTGGGGCAGAATAGATTAGGGTTGAATCGTATGTGTATTGGATCACTGTAGGATGTATGGTGGCAGTAGGAAGGTTGTTGGTGAATAAAGTGAAGAGAAATGGACCAAGGATAGAGCCTTCCAGTATACCTACAATAACAGGTAGAAGAGGAGATAGGTTATTTTGCCATTTTACAGCTTGCCTATGATATGCTAAGTAGACCAGGAACCATGCAAGAGTGGAGTAGCTTAGAGTGAGTTCAGATAGTACAGTTAAGAGTTTATTACGAGAGACAGTATCAAAAGCTTTAGAGAGGCCTAGAAAGATAGAAGATACAAGGTTGCCTTCTTTCTGGTGTTGATTAATAGTGTTAGTGAAGCTAATGAGGGGCTGTGGTAGTGCTGTGATTAGGACAGAATTTGTGCTGGGTATTTTTTTGAAGCTTGTTGGGTAAGAGATGGTTTAGGATTTCAGTATGTATGCACTTTTCCAGAATTTTTGATAAAGGTGACAGCAATGGGCCAGTAATTTAATAGTTCATTTGAGTTTCCACCTTTGTGCAATGGTATTATGTTTGATATTTTCCAGAAAGCAGGGATATGTTGTTCAGAGATGGAGCAATTGCTTATTAAGAGACTAGCTATGATATGGCTTCTGCTGCGATTCTGAGGTATTCAGCAGGCAGTTTGTCTTCTGCAAGGATTGTGGGTTTAAGTTTATTAAGATATTTATATATAGCACTTGTTGGGACTAGTTGTAGGGAAAAGTGATTGTTTTATGAGCTAAAGAAGAGAGATCTGGCGGTGGCATTGGGCAGTTATTATTAGTGAAGGCAATGATGGATTCATTGAAATAGTTGTTAAACTGGGTGGCAATATTGTCAATGGAGTTACTCTTGGATGGGGAGGGTGTGCTAGTCTCGCCTGGTTGCAGAATTTTGTTAATAGCAGACCATAATTTTTGTTTGCTTTTTTTTGTGTGTCGATTGTATATCTGTATAATGATTTTTTTGTCAAGGCTAACTTAACTTTTAGATTTATTTCTCAGTTCAAGGTATTTCTGTTGATTCACTGCAGTATTGTTATGGATTCAAGTTTCCCAGGCTTTATCTCTTTTAGACGTTATCTTGTTTCTTTGGTATGCCAAGGGGCATAGTTGGACTTTATTCTTACTGTTGTAATGGGTGCCATGTTATTTAGGATGTTTAAGAAGATAGTGTTGTAATATTCTACTCCATTGTCTAGGGGGAAGAATTTCAGTGGATTCCAATTACAGAGTTTGAGGGTGAACACAAAGTCTTGAAATTTTGAAGTTTTTTTTTTGTACATAAAACTTGTTGGAAAACGGAAGTTTTTATTGGATTTACTAGATGTTGGACAACAGATATTGGGAGATGGTCACTAAGAGAGTCTGGGAGGGTACCAGAGTGATATGATAGTACAGGTCTGTTAGTAGGGATCCAATCAAGGATAGACTCCTTTCTCGATGCCTTGTGTACCTTAGTTTCAGTTTGGACTATTTGAGTGAAGCCATGGATATTAATATAGTCAGTAGGGTATGGTGAGTTACAGGAGGACCAATTGATATTGAAGTCACCCATTATTATAGTCTCCTGGGGGAGTGTTTTTGTTGTCCACTATAGGATGTATTCTAGTATGTTGATAATATTACAGGGGAGAATATAGGATCCAATTATCTTTAAGTTTTTCTTTGAGTTGATTTTTATTCTGGTGAACAGTATTCTACATTATTGAAAGTTGGAGGGTTGTGGTCAATGATTTCAAGTGTAAGGTTATTTTTGAATAGAAAAACAATGTAAACACCTCTTTTGGATTTGCTATCTTGCCTCAATACATTGTACCCTGGGGAACTATTTCCTTGTCACTGATTTCTGGTTTAAGCCAGGTCTCAGTGATAAGAACTATATCCGAAGAGTATAATGAATGGATAGCATATAGTCCTTGTATTTTATTCGGTATGCTTCTTACATTTAGATTTATTATAAACACATCAGTTCCTTTCCTGGGAGGTTTAGTATTTTCTGTTGTTGGGTGGTTGGGTAGTAGGGTTGCTTACAGGGCCAGGGTTTTGGTGAATGTCTCCACAAAGAATAAGTTGGAATGTTGTGAGGAATATAACAGGTGTTTACATATAAATTTATTATATTGATTGGATATGTGTGTGTAAGATTGTTAAAGATGTAATTTCAATGTGGCTAGATTGATGTGTGAACAATTAAAGATAGTTTTTATCCATTAGGGATATTAGGGAAGCTTTTTTTTATATTAGGGAAGCCTTTTTGCATAAACAACATTCTGTGTTTTGCAATTTAAGTATTGCTGAGTTAGAAGCCTTAAATGAGTTTAAGGACATTTCTACTATTGAGATCCGACCTGCTGACAAAGGTGGGGGGATCACTGTAATAGATAAGTTGTTCTACTATGAATGGATGTTACAACATTTAAGTGATGCTTCTGTGTATCTATGGGTGTCTAAAAGTTTTGTCAGTGGGATTATAGAGAAGGTGTCATTTTTAGTTTTTGATTTATTAATGTGTGGTTCAATTTCCAAAGACTTGTTTAAATATTTTGACATAGAGTACCCAAGTGTTCCAATATTATATGGCCTACCCAAAATACACAAAGATATGGTTAGTCCGCATATGAGACGTATAGTGTCCAGTGTAGGATGGGCAACTGAACCATTGTCTGTATATGTGGAGAAAACTCTGTGTCCTATTTTGGATACTGTGAAGAATGTTCTTAAGGTTACAAAGTCGTTGTTAACTGAGTATTATAATAATGTCTCTAGTATCACCAGTGAATATATCTTTGTGACGATGGATATAGAATCCCTATTTACAGTCATCCCTAACACTTGGGGTGTAGAGAACATTAGGGAATTCTTGAATGGGAGGTGCAATCTCTCTAATGGTAGAGTGAGTGTGATTTGTATGCTTTTGGACATTATCTTAGAGAATAATGTATTCATTTTTAAAGATGAGTTTTATCTCCTGGTCAACAAATTTAAATAAATAAATAAATAAAATCTGCAGAAGGTTGTCATTGTTATGGGCACAGCTTGTGCTAATAGCTATGCCAACCCAGCTTTGGCTCAATGGGAAGATACAGTAGTATTACATAATAATGATTTTTTCTGGGTATATCATCTGGTATACCAGGTTTGTGGATGATATATTTTTTCTGTGGGGTGGATCACCCCAACTACTTGATAGGTTTGTTGAAAATTTGCATATCACAACATCTTTTTTAAAGTTCACTTGTCAACATTCAAGGGATGAGATCCATTTCCTTAATGTTACCATAAGGAAGACGGATATTGGGTCTGTATGCACAGACCTTTATAGGAAACCTACTAGGAAGAATATCGTCTTACATAAGAACAACATGCATCCTAGGCATGTTTCTAGGATTGTTGTGAGAGGGCAAGTCCTAAGGATCATGAGGTTGTACAATGATGAAACTCAGTTGGAAGTAGCCCTACAGAAGTTAAAACATGAATTCCTGTCTGGGTGCTATTCAGCAAAATAATTAGACTATTGTATTGATCAATGTCTCAAGGAAAGAAAATCGAAGGGTAGACCTTATTTTTCCAGTTGTGCTGGTGTCAATAGTCTTAGTCAACATGTCAACAACAACAGTATTAGAGTTTCCTTGACATATTCAAGTGTTGTTAACTTCTTCTGTGACATTTTTAAGAAGAATTGGAATATATTACAAGCACTGGATGGGCTTAGGGCACATTTGAGCGACAGATCGCATTTCTCCTTTAGGAACAGTTTGCCATTAGAGAGATAGCTCTGTTATAGGGATTCCTATCATGTAGTCGAACTTTTACAAGTTCGAACCACATATGGTTGAGACCATAAGTTGGAATTTGTAAAAGTTTGCACGTTCGAATGGAAATCTCCATAAGTGGAGATTTCCATTATGTTCAATGTGGTGCGATCTTGGAGTTGGTATATTTAAGTAGCAGGGGGTATGGGAGGTGCAGGGGGGCTTGCCACACTGCTTACAAAATTTATTTTGTTGTATGTTGTTTTTTATTTTTTTTTATGTAGTTGACGTTCTGTAACTTCGAACATAATGGTTCGACCATTAGGTGTTCGGAGTTACGGAACTTCGACTATGTAATATAGACCCCTGTTATAGACCTTATAAACATATAATATCTATTGATTCACAGAGGTTAGGGACTTATACCTGTAGAGACTGCTTTGCATGCAGCTATATTCATACAGGTTTTAGCTATAGACATCTGCAAGAAGGTTTTTTGATTGACTGCAATTTTTATGCTGACCTTAAAACTCGCAGTATAGTTTACTTTAGTTACTGTGTGATATGCCATGTGTTTTATATTGGGAAGACCAATCGCTCTTTTAAGGAGCAGATCATGGAACATGTTAGGGACATTAGGAATGGTAAGGAGAGCAATGCTCTGGCAAAACATGTTAAGAATAATGGGTAACAACATATGTTTAGGGATTTTTGTGCTTGATGTGATAACTGAAAATATTAGGGGAGGTGATATAAAGAACAGGAAGGAGTCAGCCGAACAGAAGTAGATTCTTCAGTTTGGAGCTGACAAATCACCAGGCATCAATGATGTCGTTACATTGAAACCATTTCTTCATGCACATAATTTGAAACATTAATGTGCAATGTAGATTTATTCATTATTTTTGCATATATTATTGTTTTTTATATGTGCTATCGTTATATTTATTTTAATGTTATTTTAGTAATTGTTTCAGGTCTTTCTCAATTTGCTGTATTATTCTTTTGGCTACTAGAAGTTGTTATGAGCCGATAGGCTGATGGTTAACATATTTGCTTGATTGGTTTTAGTAATGGCAGTCTGATGAAGCGATTTTATTGTGAAAGCACTTACTACCTTCAATTAAAAGTTTTTAGTCTGAGGATGTGTGTTCCAGTACTTTGTTGTTTTTTGGAGTATGCATATTTTTGTGCTTGGTACCAGATTTATCCAAATACTTTACTTGTTTTTCATAAATCCTGCCTATTCTTCATTGTATGATCACTGATATGTGCTTATTTTGTTTGCAGCAGTCATATAAAAAATCTCTCTCATGTTATCATGTTGCCAGATGACTGACACCCAGTATAGAATAGCTGTGAGAGATCAACATTTGCGAATAAGAAATGTATGACTTCTACTGAAATATAATACTATAATCTTTCAACATAGAAGTGTAAGTCAGTAGTAATACAAAGAAAAATGCTTGTGTGGGCATGTGGTTTCATTTTTTTTTTACAATAAATTATGCATGGCATGGTATATAATCCTTCAGCAAACTCTGAGGGGTTTAAAGGGCTATCACATACTGAGGAAGTGTTAAAGATCTCAGAGTAGCTCATGCATTGCTGCTTCATATATTTGATGCAGACCTTGTAGCATAACATGCTGAGCTCAGTAGCAAAAGTAATTCTGATGATATCAGCTATCATGGGCTTGTAAAAGGGCTAGTTGAAAGGATGTCTCTTAGATAGCAATAACTTTCCTTAGAAAAAGTGCTTCATCAAGATGCAGATTTTCGTATTTAATAAACATCCATGGAAGTAAAAAAAATGCTGCTATTGTAAAAAATGCAGATTAGTGCTAGGAGAAAGTATAAGTGACCTAAAAAATGTATGTTAGTATGCATGTATGCATGTGTGTATCTGTCTGTCTATCTATCTAATTTTACTAGAATTTCCAAGGTCACATCCACTACACAATGTGTACGCATGTGCAAAAAAAGTTGTCAAAATAAGCAATTTTCCAAAATGAGAAGTTATGTACCTACCATAACGTTCCATGTTAGTTGTCTTCTCTCGCCTTCTTTCTTGCTGGATGGGTTCGGCCACTTACTAAAGCTCGAGAGCTAATTTTACCGTCTCGAGGCAACTCTATATCCCATGATGCTAGGCGATAACTTCCCAGATCTCGTTTTGTAGCTAAAGAAAAATTATGCAATATAAGCCTCCAACTGGAGAGGAGGAGGAAAAAGGGAATAATCCCGCCAAAGAAACCAATCTAATCTAGTGACACTAGGACAAGCTATTTGGCTGGAAATGCTAGATCAAGACTCTTCAAGGAAGAGGAACAATCTTCTCAGTCTGTCCAGGCTAGGGGGATGGTGGGGCGAAGAAAGAAGCAGAGAAGACAACTAACATGGAACGTTATGGTAGGTACATAACTTCTCAATGTTAAGTTGTCAATCTCGCCTTCATTCTTGCTGGATGGGACCGCGTCCCTAGCACCTTCATCCTGGGTGGCTCAACGGAAGAGACTCTTGAGAAAGGTGGAACCAAAATTTGCCCTGTTTCTGGAGGCCAAGTCCAATTTGTATTGCGAAACAAAGGTATGAGGAGAGGCCCATGTGGCTGCTGCACAAATAGTGTCTATTGGTAGTCTAGCTTGAAAAGCTGTAGATGTAGCTAGTGCTCTAGTTGAATGGACTTTTGGCCTAGAAGTCAACTTTCTACCTCTGAGTTGATAAATACATGTAATCACAGAAGACAGCCACCTAGATAGGGTTACCTTAGATACCTGAAGGCCTTTCCTGTTCTCTGCATACGATAAAAACAGTTGATCAGATTTCCTGATTTGTTTGGTTCTGTCCAAATAATATCGGAGCTGGCGATGAACATCCAGATAATGTAGTTTCTGCTCCGCTCTATTAGTATAATTTGGGAAAAAAACTGGGAGATCAATAGATTGATTTAAGTTTGTCTGCGACACCACCTTGGGTAAGAAAGACAGATTAGTCCTTAGAGAAACTCTGTCTTTGTGGAAGATTAAGTAGGGAGGATGAATGCAGAGGGCATGAAGCTCAGATACTCTCCTAGCAGAAGTAATGGCGACTAGGAAGAGTGTCTTCCAGGAAAGAAATTTCAATGAACAGGCAGCCGCAGGTTCAAAGGGGGGAAGAATCAAGGATGTTAAGACTAAATTTAGATCCCACTGTGGTGGAGGGTCTTTGATCGGAGGCTTAAGTAAAAATACACCTCTAAGGAATGACTTGCAAAGCTTATGGGACATGATGTTGCGGTCCAACAAGCCTATATGAAAATTTGAAATAGCTGCCGACTGAACTTTTACTGTGGAGGAAGAAGATCCTGAGTGAAAAATTTCAGCTAGGAAGTTCAAGACCGAATGAATCGGAGCAGTAAAGGGATCTATATTTCTAGCTTTTGCCCAGAAGGAGAAACATTGCCATTTACTAGTGTAAATCCTTCTGGTGGAAGATTTAAGGGAAGCTACTATGATATCCCGGACGGGATTAGAAATTATAGGAAGCCTGGCTAGGGATGGAAGTGGAGCAACCAAGCAGTGAGGTTGAGAGAGGGTATGGATTGGTGCAGCTGCCCCGACTGGTGGGTCAGAAGATCTGGAACCAGGTCCAGATGCCAAGGCTGTACCAAAAGATAACAATGCAGGAATGGAAACCATATCTGTCGAGGCCAATAAGGGGCAATGAGAATCATCTTGGCTCTCAAGGCGGTTGCTTTCTGAATTAATTATGATATTAGAGGAAAAGGTGGAAAGGCATAGAGAAGTCCCCGGGGCAAATCCTGGACGAGAGCATCTCTGGGGGGATGGCCTGGAAGGAGGAAGTGGGTGAAGAAGTCGGGGCATTTGCTGTTTTGAGGCGTAGCAAAAAGATTGCAGCAAGGAAGGCCCCACTTCTAAAAATCTCTTCCGTCACAGATTGTTTGAGAGACCACTCGTGAGGCATGAGAATAGCTCTGCTCAACCTGTCCGCTATGATGTTGGACTTCCCAGGGATATGCGTTGCTATCAGAAACCGCTGAGAAGAGATTGCCCACTGCCAAAGTCTGAGTGCCTCTCGACATAGAGGATAGGACTTGGTTCCGCCCTGCTTGTTGATATACCAGACTACGGACATATTGTCCATTTGTATTGCAATAGTCCCCAGGGGAAGAGAGTTGTGGAGGGCTTGCAACATTAAAAGCACTGCTCTCATCTCCAGGACATTTATATGCAGGTGGCATTCGAAAGGTTGCCAAGTGCCATGGACTATCCTGCCCTGAAAATGCCCCCCCCCACCCGATCAGGGAGGCGTCCGATGTAACCGTGGCGACCGGGGAGGGAACAACAAAGGGTCTGCCTTGATGGACTTGAGGGGACAATATCCACCAGGACAGATGCCCTTTGCACGCTGGAGTTATCATGATCTTGTGATGCGTAGGGAGTCGTTGAAAAGACCATTGGGTGAAAAGCATCCACTGTAGGAGACGCATGTAAAAGCGGGCAAGGGGAAGAAGTGTTATAGCGGCCGCCATAAGACCCAATACTTTCAGGACATACCTGGCCTGAATTTTGTCGCTCTGAAGAAGAACATGGATGTGGTTTTGAATATCTAAGACCCTTTGATCTGTTAACTTTGCTGAAAGTTGTACGGTGTCCAAATTGGCGCCTATAAAGGTAATAGATTGACAAGGTGACAAGGCAGATTTTTCGAAATTTATAGAGATTCCTAGCCCTCTGCAAATGTGAATGGTGTAATCTCTGGCTTGGAGAAGTTGATGCCTGGTGGTGGCAGTGGGAACCAGTCGTCTAGATATGGAAACACCTGGAATCCTTGACATCTTAGGTGAGTCATAACCACTGCCATACATTTGGTGATCACTCTGGGGGCTGTAGTGAGACCAAAGGGCAGGGCTCTGAATTGGTAGTGACTGGCCCCCAGCCGAAAGCGGAGAAACCTTCTGGAGTGCCTGTGAATTTTGATGTGATAGTACGCATCCTGAAGGTCCACTGAGCACATCCAATTGTCCTTGCCCAGAAAGGGTAGAATGGACTGTAGCGTGACCATCCGGAATCTTGTTCTCTTTACAAACTTGTTTAGTTTGCTGAGATCTAATATTGGTCTCCAGTCCCCTGTCTTTTTCGGTACCAAAAAGAACCTTGAGTAGATTCCGGATCCTAGTTGGTCTGCTGGGACTGGCTGGATGGCTCTTTTTGCTAGCAGTTTTGATATCTCTGGTACTGCTAGTTCCCTTAGACCGGGTGGAACGTCTGGAAGGGTTCCCTTTTGCTGAATTGGGGTTTGGATAAAGAGAATTTTGTAACCCTCAGATATGATCGACTGTACCCATTTGTCTTGAGTAAGGGAAAGCCAGGCTTTTGGGTACAGTGACAATCTTCCCCCGACTGCCTCCGAAGGTGGACAATCGGGCAACATCTCAGGGATGCTGGAAGGGTTTTTCAGAGAGAGGCTCCCTGCTACCCTGATTCTACAGACCCCCTCTGCCTCTAGGGTGGCGTCTGTTGTTGTTACCCCCTCTGCCTCTGGGGGTAAACTGACCTCATGCATCAGGCGTGACTCCTTGAGATTTGCAGAACCACATTTTCCCACCCTTCTTACCCTTGAGGTATGGTCTTGAAGGGGTGGAGAAACGGACTCCTACGGCAGAAAGAGTCTTGCCATCTTGTTTGCATCTGGTCAAGGTGTCTTTCACTTGAGGTCCGAACAAGGTCGAACCATCAAAAGGAGAATTTGTGAAGGACGCCTTGAAGGGGTCTGCAAAATTATAAAGCCGCATCCAGGCGTGACGCCTTAATGCCACTCCTGTGCCTGCGGCCCTACTCGCTCCATCGGCTGCATATGAAATGAGCCACAAGGAGGAGTTAACAATAGAGTTTAGGGTTCCTAGCTGTGAGTTAATTTTATCCTGGGACCCAGCAGCTGACGGATCCTGTAAAACTTCTCCCAACTCTTTGAGAACATCTCTCTGAAGGCGGGTGAAGTGACAAGTAATTCAGCGACCGCATGGCAAAGGTCGCTGAAGAAAACATCCGCTTACCGTACCTATCCATAGTCCTAGAATCCTTGTTAGGAGGATGGATAGGTACTGAAGGATCGGCTAGTTCCTTCTTGGTGGCTGCAGCCACCACCATGGCATCAACCGGGACACCTTTTGTCAAAAATTGCCTATCAGCTGGGGCCGTAATGAATTTAGAAGGCCTCCGAGGAGTGGGTTCCACTGAATCCAGGGCCGTCCACACCTTCCGAGCCACCACATCCATAAGGGGGTCAAAAGGCGGAGACACCCAGGAGGTGGAGGGTTGAGAAACAAAAGCCTCCAGGTAAACCGACTCGTCCTCGGAAGGATTAAGGGAAGGCCAATTCCCCCTCTGCTTAAGGATTTCAAGGATGTCTGAGAAAGAGACATCCTCAGAGGGGGACCTTGGGGATCCCTCCGACTCATCCAAGTCGGTATCAGATGTAATAGACTCGGGGGAGTCCAGATGTTTCCTCTTACATGTCCTCTTATGCAGAGGCTCACCTGACGGATCAGGAGAAGCCTCAGAAGAGGAAGATATTCCCAGTGGGGAAACCTGAGGTGTTGGATCTCTGGGCCCAGGAGCAAGAGAGTGGGAAGAGACGTCAGCAGGCACTGTAGTGGGAGGAGCTGATGGAACTGACCGTTGACTATGCCCTGGGGCTAGTACACTCCTCATCACCTCAAAGGCTCCCCCATCAGAGAGGCCAGAGGGCTCCCGCTCCGAAGAGGTAGGAACCCCAGGCCGCACCGACAGGGACGGCTCCGAGGCCGATGTCGGGGCTGAGCTCACCAGCGCCGATGCTCCGAGAGGGAGAACGGGGTCGGACAAGGGTCCGATGCCACTCGCCCCCTCGGAGCCGGCGAGAGAGACCAGACGCCCAGATCTCTCCAATGAAGGCATCAAGGAGGAGATCGGAGCAGAGGACAATGGAGCTGAAGGGGGAGGTATCGGCTCCGACGCCACAACAGTCACGGCTCCGAACTCTGGGGGAGAGTCGAAGGAGGAATAATAGGTGGATGTGTAATAGCTACCGTCTGATGAGACGGGCTATGGAGCATTTGGGCCAATGCCTGAGACTTTAATAGCCTACTCACCACTCTCTCAAGGTCATGGTCAGAAAGCCTGGACGACCGAGAAGATCGGCTCCGATGGCTCCGCTCCAAGAGCAGGGGTGATCTCGGAGCCATATGGATAGACTCCAATGATGGGGATCTTGACCTCTTTCTGAAGGTGGATGGAGCCGAAGGAGCCAAGGATACGTCAGCTCCAGCCGGAGCCGACCGTGAGTGCAAAGATTCAGTGGTATCGGCACCAAGTGGAGCCGATACTGGAAGCTGTGACACAGAAGGATCGGCTTCGGCCGGAGCCGATCTTGTCACAGAAGGTGAGCCAGCAGCCGACGGCTTGGGACTTGGAGCCGACGGCTTTGCTGGCTTCGAGGGCTTCCCCAGCGCAGACTTAGTCGGGGAGCTCTCGGGCTTTAACAAGCCCCTCAATATTAATTTGTTCCTGCGCTCCTGCAGGACTCTTGGGCTGAATGCGTGGCAACCAGAACAAGAGTCCTGCAGGTGCAGGGGTCCCAGGCAGTAAACACAAGAAGTGTGACCGTCTGTCAGAGACATTTTCTGACAGCACGAGTCACACTTCTTGAAGCCTGAGACCTTTGTGTCCTTCGACATAACAGTGTCGAGGGAGCACCAGAGTAAAAAACACACACACACACACAAACACCCAATCCAAATATAAATAATAAAAAACAGGGATACTAACACATCCAAACACTCCACAGAATCCCTGACAAGAATTAGGAAAGGGGCAGGCTAAAGGCCTAACCAAGGGGAAGGATATATAACTGGGAAAAGGGAAATACAAGGTACTAATGGGGAATAGGGTTTAAATTTAACCGTTAGAAGTTAAAACAATAAAAGGAGTGGAACTAAGACAAAAAAGGATGACTAAAAGTCTCAAATTTGAAAACTTACCAAGAGCCGGTAAAAACGCACCTCGTAAGCGAAAGCAGCAAACGAGATCTGGGTAGTTATCGCCTAGCATCATGGGATATAGGGTTGCCTCGAGCTGGTAAAATTAGCTCTCGAGCTTTAGTAAGTGGCTGAGTCGGAGCCAAGGATCGGCTCCGAACCCATCCAGCAAGAATGAAGGCGAGATTGACAACTTAACATCTATATACTATACATATTTACATATGATTAAGACATTTGGTACCTTTCATATATCGGTTTAACTCCATATAGCTGTATCTTTCCTGTTTCCAGTGTGCCTTATAGTTTCTTAGTTTCATTTAGATTCCAGTAGAAATGCATCACTGATGTCAAGGTGTTGGGATTTGTCTTAATCACATTCACTTTACAGGAAAGTTCAACCCTCTAATCAGTTTTATATAATCTACAAGCAAACGTCCCATTTTAGCCATGTCCATCTTTCTCTGTTCCCTTGCTATTACTTATTTTGGCACAAATGCCAACAGTAATCAGCTCTTCATTTTTTCCATCTTACTGTGTTTGTCTTTATTCCCCAGTGCTAGTGCTTTCCATGACCAAGTTAGAATTTTACCTAAAATCTCTAGCCAACCTTTAATTAATAATGTCCATCTTTCTTGTGTTCTTCTATACTCCGAAAACACATGCAACATTCCTGCATCCTCATCTTCTCAGTTCCACATCTTCAATATTTAAGTTTTATAATTCCTCAGCCCAGCACTACTGTGCCAGAAGTGCAATATCTTTATCTGCTGGTCCACGACATACTTCCATTTGTTAAGTTGGTGAGTATTTTTCCACATATATTTTCATTTATATAATGTCCCTTTCTCATTAGTGGCTTCTTTAATTTTCCACAGCCTCACTAATCTGTCTGTTCTTTTTGCACTCCTGCATTGCCTGATATTCTTATGAATTAAATTTACTTCCTCTTTTGATACTACTGATTTATTCCAAGAAGCCTCCATATTATTCCACTGTCTAGTGTTGGAACATTCCATATAAGTTTTGTTCAAGATATAAAAAGTTACAATGTATTGATTCTAACCCAAAAGTTCTTAGTAAAGAAAGAGTCTCCCTGTTTGCCCATTGTCATACACGTCTGACATGCCAAACTCCCTTATCTGTTTCCAACCAAAGATGCCTGCCTCTTTCAATTTTGTCTTCTCTTGGCTAGGAGCCTTGCACTGGGACCCTTACTGGTCCCAAATTCTTTTATATAAAGATGTTTTTCAAGTCATGATTTCAAATTGCTTAATACCTATCTCCCAATTTTCCCTTAAGTGTTTGTTGTAGCTTTTGATTATAAAGGGGCATTGTAGCTTTTGTTTATAAAGAGTCATTACCGCCCCCCCCTTCCCATATTTAGTGTCTTTACCATCTTCATGCAGTCTGATCCATTGCACTGAACTGAATGCTATGACCTGTGAGGGTAGATGCTCAGTCTACATTCCCATTCTAAAGGTAATGTTAACTCTTGTCTTGGAATCTTTTTTTTTTCGATAATAAATTTTTATTGTTTAATTATATTCCATACAAAATTAAAACAAATACAAAGTTAAAAAGACTACCAACTAATTTAACTAACAATAACACCATAACATATATACAATATTTACATAAATGCTTCCAAGTAAAACATTAAATTATACAAGAAGAATATAAAAATAGCTAAAATCAATTCGAATAATGAACAGTTTGCTGTTACAGAGTTTTTTTTTTTTTTTTTTTTTTTTAAAAGTGTAAAAATAATTCTTGATACATTCAAATTTTTTTGTCTTGGAATCTTGTGTTGGTGTGTCTCATCTACATACTCCTTGAGTAAAATCTGTATGTTAACCACTAAGGGTTGATAAAATATCATTAGAATATGCCTTATAACACATGTACCATATGAAAGAATCATAATCTTAATAGTATTTTATTTTGCCTGCAATGCTAAATCTTCTGCCACCACCACCTTTTTGTAAAAGTTTACTTATCTTTTTAGTTATTTATTTGAACATGGACGAGTTTTTTTTTTTTGTTTTATTTTTTGTGTATTTCGTTCATTCCTTGGTGATTGCAGTTTGTTATTTATCTTTTTCTACATATTTTCTAAATATATCATGACTCTTTCTTCACAAATAATATAACCTCCCTCCAGCTTGAGGTAGGTGGTAAATTCCACCTCATTTATGCCTTCAGTTACACAACCTGTCTTTCCTTCTCCAAATCTGATCAGGTCAGTTTTGTTACAATTTAGTTCCAATACCTAAGCTTTGTAGAACATATCAAATATATTTAGCACCAAGGGTAAAGCCTGATCAATATATTTTCAAACATTAACATGCATTTGTTGGTATACAGCTTACCTCCCATCTGTTGTTTGCCTTTTTTATAAAACCTCATGGAGTCATGTAACCAGCTGTTCTATCACTGCACTAAAAGCTCCTGGGAACAGAGGACACCCCTGTCTAGTCTCCAGAAAGAGCTTTCCTTGTGTGGAGATTTCCACACTTATTGATATATCAATGATAGGACTTTCATACAATATCTGGAAACAACTGAGCCAACACATCTTCAAATGTTTTCCTTTGCAATACTTCAAACAGAAGTCCCCAGTTCACACAATCATATGCTTTTTGATGTCCAGTAGAACTATACCTGCATTCTGGTTTCCTGTCTGATGACTTTCAAGAAAGCTGGCCAGGGTCCAAGACAGATGTGTGTGTATATATATATATATATATATATATATATATATATATATATATATATATGTATGTATTATACCTAACTTTTATGAAAACATTTTGTTCTGGTCTTTGCTAGGATTTTTTTGTCTGGTTTAGGTCCATAGTTAGCCAGATCCATTCTGTTACCCTTTCCTTTCTGTATCACAGTAATTCTTGCATGCTTCATGCCCCTGGAATTGTTTGCATCCTCCAGATTTGCTCATAATAGCTAGTAATACCGGTGCCACTTCTTTCCTCATTTGTAAAATTCACAGTGCAATCTGTGTGAACCCCATTGCATTTCCTTGTTTATATTCTGCATAGCTATCCGGATCTTCTGTAACATAACAGGCCTATTTAATCCTGCTCACCTACTAATGTTCCATTCAATGCATTCTGAAGCCATTTTACTACGGTTCCTCCTCACATTTTTATATACTTCAAAATATGGTCTTGGTGCTTCCTTTATTTGATTGGGTGAAACTAACTTCCTGCCCTGTCTTATCCTTTAGAGAACACAAAATGTTCTCTAAGTTTTTCGTTACATGTCCATGCAATATCTTTCACACTGTTCTCCCTTTGCAACTACCTCCACTTGCTTCGGGTTATGCATTCTTCAGCTGCCTGTGAAATGGTTAAATGCTGCAGTTCTCCCTTTAGGATGTATATCTTTTTAATCAAGAAAAGTGCACTGTGGTCCTCTACTGGAATTAATTATTGCAATTCATTTAATCTGTCTTGCTTCTCTGTGCCTATGTTGTATCCACCTATTCCTGCCTTCCACTGTCATTGTGTTGTTTTCACTCCCTACAACCACAAAACATACAAAGCATCCTTCTCATTGGCATTAAAAGGTACTGCAGAACATATCTCAGTTCTTAACGTTTCCTGTTGTTCTTTTGTTCTCTACTTACATATGTGCATGAGCCTGAGCTATCCTTTCTTTGGTCCACCAACACTGATAAAATTACTGGGGTATGGTCTGAAATATATCTATTTAATCTATTTAATGTAGCTATCTGTGTTACTCTAACTTGGCCTTTCCTGCTTATAAGAAAAGTAATCCAACCTGCTACCCCTCTCCCTTCAAAAGAGTATTTGATATCTATTTCCTGATTGTTCTCCAGATGTCTTTTTGTCATATTCATTTTTCCTTTTAGCAGTGTCTGAGCTCAAACACTGCATTTTATCAGATAACATCATTCTCCTATGTTTCAAGATACAAAATTAGTGCATATTACCTGTCAGATATGTTCAGTTATCTTTACCTCCACTCACTTGCCTATGTAGATTGTAAACTGACCCTCTGGCCTGGAGAATAACTAATTTGTCCATTCTGCATGCTTATGCCTAGTATGGGTCAATTCACTTGACTTGTTTTATACTGGGAGCAAAGAAAGAAAACAAGTATAATTACATCTCCCCTTCCCCACTATGAAGTCAATATATCCAGAGGAGTTATTTCTGTGGGGAAACAATTCTCGAGTGTTAAGCCGCTCCACATAATCTGTAATCCTATGTCCATGTTTCTGTGGAAAGATTATCAGAGAAAATTTTAAATTGTTTTATTGTGAGAAACACTTGGTATCTGCCATAACTTATATATATATGTATTTACATGTAACTTATATGCCTCTATTTACGTATGTTTGGAGCTTTCCTCCCCAGGCCCCTGCTGAAAATGGGCTACTACCCAGTTGGGCTTTCCAGGTAATCAAATGTCAATAAATAAATAAACACACACACACACACACGCACACACACACACACACACACACACACACACATATATATATTTATATATATGTATATCAAAACTAACAGTTGATGCTGTAAAGATGCATAATTAATTAAAATAAATTTGGATTAAGCACATATACCATATATCACACACATTTTAAAACACAGTGGCTGTTTTGCATTTCTCATAAACAGCTAGCTTTGAGCCATTCACACTGTGTCACTGCTTGAAAAGCTTTTAATAGTTCAGATGAATTATGACAAAATTCTACAGTTTTCTCATCTGCAGAGACATATGACATAGAGAAAGAAAAACATTCACCACTTAGCTGGTTTATCAAAACCCTCAAACTGTAGCTGCTTCAAGCTAGTCCCCATATTATTGCCTGGATAACAGTGCTGAGTATATATATTCAGCATGATGTTGTTCTTTTCATAGTCCAGCACACTATGAGTTCCACTGCTTGATTCCCTGGGCCAAGTTACACTTTATTGATAGCTTGACAGGCTGTTAGGAATGTTATACCTGTACCTTATCTAGAGCAGTCTGCCTGTGATTGCATATATACAAACTGAAATAGTATTTTAGACAAGAGAAATTAATGCGCTCTATTTATACTAAAATATCATTATTTAAATGAACATTTTCAATTTTCCGTAAATCATTTGACCCATAAAAAAACACTATAATATTGCTGAGAAAAGCTTATTTTTTTGGAGATCTGATTTAAAGACAGTGGGAATGGTAAAATACTATAAATATTTTTTATATGTACATGACTGAGAGAAACATATACAGTAAAGACCATGAGAGCTCTTCCAAAAGACTTGCTCTCAGTGTAAGTGTCCACTTACACTGGAAGCAGTTTTAGAATGTGGCCTCCAGTGTCAGCCTGTTTATAGATAAGCCTTATACCAAAGAAAGTTAGTAACACTGAGAACAGGTCTTTCGGAATTGAGGCAGACTAATACTGAGAGCAACTGTTTTGGAATCTGGCCCAGTATCTTTTTGCATGGAGGTTGCATGCTTACTGTGTTCCAATCCTTCTTTCATGTTTTTTTCTTTTGCTCTGACAAACCTCTTCTGAAAACGAGAAACCAAAGCCTCTTTCACTCTGACATTGTGAGTGGTCATCCCCAACATTTCCCTGCATTTTTATTTTTTTTTTTTTCAACATTCTGAATAAATGTAAACATTTTACACACAATTTCCACTAACACTTTCATTTCCCATTTATAAATTCAAATAACAAAAACATTAAAATGTTAGAAGCCTTAAATCTTTCAAGTATGTCTTATCCTGACATTTCACATGTAAAAGTAGTCTGAGTTCATGCAGTGTCTCACTTTATACTGCCCGATATGCTTTAGTTGCTATTTGCTGTTTAGTTCATTAGTTCATTAGTTCAGGCATAGTCCATTGGAGTGCATTAACAACTAACAAATCAGTCTCCACATTTGCTCTTACTTTCTAAAGTCCCTCACCTTCTACTTCAGAGGTGTGTTGCCTCAGCTGGAAAGTGGAGATACAGCACTGTGGTCAATCTTTTTGAGTCCACCCTTGTGCCAGAAATATTCATCTTGTGTATCTGAATCTGATTTACTTTCTTCCCTCCACTGATGTTTAATCTGTTTAACATTGCATTTTCTCACTACATGCTCTGCACTGCCATTGCTCACTGCAGTCTCCATTTTATTATTGGTAGGAGAGGTGCCTGCCACAGAGACATCCAAGTTCCTGATGGTTTTATTTTATTTTTTTACACTCATTGTTACTTTGGGCTGCTGTCTCACTATATTGCCCTATCTGTGTTTCCTTGGCATCGACCACACTTGGAGATCTCTGAGAGTTTTCAGGTTGAGTTCTTGTTTAGTTATCTGAAATACTGTCTTCTTATCTGTTATTTTTCCTCAATGACTGTGAATATGAAACATCTTCTCGTCTTCAAGACTCCCTTCCTTTTCCAATCTATTTCACTGTGCATTATAATGTGATCCAACCTTTCTAAGACATTTTATCTCTTTTTTTTTCCTTTTTTATTTATAAAACTGCCATACATTTGCAATGTCTGTACATTTTCTTATCCTGTTCTAAGCTATTACTGTCAGTGTTGCTGGGTAAACCAATGTCTTAGGGAAACCTAGTTCCAATAACTTTCTCTTCAGATAATCCACTTCTTTGCAACATTGATACAAATCTGCAGAAAAGTCCTTAACAAATGTAATGCAATTTTGTTTAGTAGAGAAGACCTTTGTTTTTTTTTTCCTACAGTGCTAAATAATCCATTTGCTTGTGGGAAAGGTATTGAGAGCCAAAAATCACAGGTCCGGTTCTGTCTAACTCCATTTTCCTTCTTCCAGCCCTATTGCTCACAGGTGCTTACTAGGCTATTCCTATGAAGTTTTTAGCCCTTGTAATTTAAGTACAAAAAGGCCAGAGCCAGGCAGTCCATTTACATGTTACCACCATAACAAAAGAGGGTGCTAAACCTGGGATGAATTTGCATTCTCACATCCATTCAGCTGGATTACATTGGAACAGAATAATGGCAGCACTTTGAATTCTGCAGAGAGGAAGGTGACTCCAAACAAGGGGTATTCTCTGTGACACATATCTATCCATCTAAAATGTTCTGTTTTTTTTTTTTTGCATAAGAGAGTAAGATCTCTTGAGTAGCTGTTTATTCCAGCATTGGACTTGGGGATGTGTACTAGATGAGAGAGGATAGGGACTGTTGCACCTCTGTACAAAAAACATGGATTGCCCCCAGTAACCTGTAAAATACTTAGAAAAGTAACATGGCTTTGAGATGGTCAGTGTAGCTGTTTTTCATTGAGACCCTTGATTTTCCTGCTAAGAAACCACTGTGGTCATTCAAGTTGTGTTTGGAAAGGTACACATTAAACAAGGTATTATACTCAATTTCTTGCCTGATAAGTACCAAATACAGTGGAATGTTTGCATCCCTAGACCTTAGCATCATATCCTTAGTAATATGCTATGCAATTAAAAAGGACTTTCTTACAATAATGGATTCATGGTGATTGAAGGACAGTTAGTTGTGCACATAGTTTTCTGATCCCCAACTACCAATTCAATTTTCAGGGGAGTATTGTCAGTGTGATAGCTACAGGGAATGTCATGCTTGCCAAATGAACCTATTATACATTGTTCACACTTAGTTTTAGGCCATAGATGTGACACCAGCTATTTGTTTAGAAAACCCCTCTTGTTGGATCTTTGTGTTCTCTGGTCTATGATGGCACCGAGTTTACAGTCATCTGCAAACTTAGTCAGCCACAAACAGTTTACATTAGCTTTGACCTCTGAGAAGTAAATGCCAAAAAGGAGTAGCCCAAGGACTGAACCCTGGGGAACACTTCTAGTGAAAGGTCATTTGAAGGAGAAGGTAGAGCTGCCTACCCCAAATCATACACTTTTCCAGTAATTGATTGTGCATAGATAAGATAAAGTTCCATACAATACAATACAATACAAAGAATTATGAGAGTGTCTTTGTGATCTTAATTCAATTTCAGATATGTGTTCTTAGCATGAATGTCAATATTCATCTTAAGGGTTCTGCTTTTCTCTGCTGTGCTATTAAGCAGAATTTCTAGACACCCATGTTTTGACTACATAACAAATTGGTTTCCATTGGAGACCTGATCATAATCTCTTATATACTGTAACTTTCATACCTTAAATCTTTAATTTTGTAACTGGTATCCTTTACATAACAAATGTTAGGACTAAGTAGGCTGCTGGACATAAGAGATGATAGGAAGGTGGTATGTTATTTAGTTATGTTAAAAGTTGCACAAAAAAGTATTACAACAAGCAACTTTTTGAGAAGAACTCAGAATCTAATAGCTCAGTATGTATTCAGATACATGAAAAAAGTATTTCAGTAAGATTAAACTTATAAGTGATAAATTATATTCTATGCCTAATGAAGTTAATTAAATATCTTTGGCATTAAAACTGATTAAATAAAATGAATAAACTAGATATTCTAAACTGGATTTTACTAATTTATGCCAGTCAATTAATACAGTTTTTCTGAAAGTTTAACTGGTAGAAGATTAAAAATAATCCACAGCAAACACCAGAAAGGATCCTTTGAAAATGACTAAAGTAGTCTAGGTCAGAGACATGCTGCAGGTGAATTGGACATTCTAAACTGGGCCTAGGTGTGAGTGTGCATGTGTCTGTGCCTTCTGAGGAAGGCTGGGCAACAGGCTTGCAACTCAGCACTGTAATACTCTACTGCCACTCGTTTTGTGGATTAATGACCCACTGTGGCGACCCCTAACGGAAGCATCCAAAAGGAGCTAAAGAAGAAGGTCAGATAATTCAAAATCATAAATGGAAATCTCTGTAATGTAAGAATAACTAAAAGGAGGGTTAGTTAATTCTGTTTGTTTGTGTGGTATTGAAAGTATTGAAGATTTCACTCACATTCTGATAAAATATCCTTATTATGACAGAATTAGAACACATGGGGGTCTCAGCAATTTTTGGTCCATATTGTAGGTCCTCTATTATGGAAGATCCAAGAGAAATTCATAGGCTTGCTGCTTTTCTCAGAAATGAATAATCTGAATCTGAATTTCTTTTTAGAACAGTAATTGAACCACTGGAAGCACAGAACAGCTATTTGCTATTGAGACTAGCTGTATTCAGTGATGATTGTACCCTTTCATGACAGAAGTAACAACTGGTTTAGTCAGGCTAAACATGGATAATACATATATTTTCATATTGTGATGTAGTGATTCAAAGCAAGTAAAATGCAATCATAAATTTAAACTATGAAGGTTACCTAAGGTTCAGTGAAATTCAATTTGTGTGTTGTTTTTGCCTGAATATTAAAGGTGTTTTGTTATAAGCAGTTCACAAGACTTGTTAGGCAAACTTGTGTTTTTTTTCTTTCAAGCAAAGAGATCATATGACTATATCTCCTGCAAGCAAGTAGATCTCCCTACATCCTAAGCCCTCACTTCCTTAGCTAAGATTCCAATCCCTTTATGTTTCTATAAATTTATAGTGTACTACATTCATGTTCCACCCCATACTTTTGCTGAATTATCATGCAAACTTTATAATTTGAATGTTTGCCAGACTACTACTTATCTTACTATGGAAATGCCTCATGTAATAGTGTACCCTGTGAATGCTGTTTACTTAACATGTAAATAATTTTAAGATTATTCTTTGTAAAGACTTGTACAACTTCACCTGTATGTAATATTGTAATCTATTTGGAATGAAATAAAAATGTAAGCTTTTCTCCCCGGGCCTCTACTGAAAATGGACATATATCCAACTAGACTAGCCCGGTCAACAAATGTAAAATAAAAATAAAAATAAATAAAATAAGTTGTATGTGATTTTGTTCTATTTAATCAATATGCAGCAGCTAAAAAGGATCTGAGGACCAGCTTACCTGCACAGTTAACAAACATACATACCCATATAAATAAAATATAACATTATATTTAACCATAGGAGCACTTTCTCTTTGAGATATCTATTTGAGTTGTGTTGTGCTCTGTTGCAGTATGGTGCCTTATTTCGGTTGTGTTGTGCTCTGTTGCAGTATGGTGCCCTATTTGGGTTGCGTTGTTCTATGTTGCACTATGGTGCCCTATTTGGGTTGTGTTGTGCTCTTTTGCAGTATGATGCCCTATTTGGGTTGTGTTGTTCTATGTTGCACTATGGTGCCCTATTTGGGTGGGTTGTGCTCTGTTGCAGTATGATGCTCTATTTGGGTTGTGCTGTGCTCTGTTGCAGTATAGTGTCTTATTTGGGTAGTGTTGTGCTCTGTTACAGTATGGTGTCCTACTTGGGTTGTGTTGTGCTCTGTTGCAGTATGATGCTCTGTTTGGGTTGTGTTGTGCTCTGTTGCAGTATGATGCTCTATTTGGATTGTGTTGTGCTCTGTTGCAGTATGATGCTCTGTTTGGATTGTGTTGTACTCTGTTGCAGTATAATGCTATATTTGGGTACTGTTGTGCTCTGTTGCAGTATGGTGTCCTATTTGGGTTGTGTTCTGCTCTGTTGCAGTATGATGCTCTATTTGGGTTGTGCTGTGCTCTGCTGTAGTATGATGCCCTGTTTGGGTTGGGTTGTGCAAAGTTGCAGTATGATGCCCTTGTATGTTTACTCTTCTCTATCCACAGGCACTGTGTTTTGGAACACCCAGTTATTTACCCACTCCAGGCTGGGTTTACCAGGTCCCAGTTCAGTGATAACTGTTCTCTGGTAGAACCTAAGTAAGCTTAGAAAGTCACCACCATAACAAGCAGAGGGTTGGCTTGTACATATATAATTCTACTTCCTTGTATGTTATGATTTTACTAAAAAAAAACAATGAGGGTAATGAAGTATGACCTTGTAAACATGACATTCTAGGTCCTAAGTCATTTTCATCTCTCAGGTATGTCCAATGGCCAAACTGACAGTCCTTATAAACCTTTGTCACTATTATGGGTACAGAGAAATGACCAGATGCACCAGCATATTATTCCTATCCCTGCCCCAGAGAAAGGTGCGCAGAGAAAGATGAAGCCTTGTCATTCCTTCCTATCCACTGCCAGCTCCAAAAGATGTTCAAGGTGCTAACTGAACTTGTACCTGAGTTGTAGTCAGGGTTTTATCCCACAGCATCTATGGTGGTGTATCATTCCAGCATTTAATGAATTACTTTCTGATGAGTCTCACCTGTGCAGAGGTTGAGCTTACTAGGCATTAATAGACAAAGGTAAAAATAGCTGACACATTGTGTGTGTAATAGTTACAAGCAACTGTGTACAAAAATTTGAACCTTCCAGCTATTTTACAAATAAAACTAATAGGCTTCCAAAACTCTTAAGTTTTCAAATCATGTTCCTTGGTATAAGTAATATCATCTTATATAGTAAACAGCAGGAATACACTATGTTTAATCAAGAACAGTCAACTGATGTACTATTTTAGTGATATAATACATTCAGGGAAAAAATAGCAAAATGAAACCCCTGGGTGATGTGTAGGGTAAGCCCCCGTACCTCCCCAGTCAGTTGCTTTGCCCCTACTTCCTCTTTCTTAATATGACCTAATAAGGCTTCTATTGTTCAGGTCTAATTCAAACACACATTTAGCAACTTATAGGATATAAATAAGTTCAATGAGGCCTAGTGCAAAGTAGTTCTCTAACTAACGTAATATGATATGAAGTGCGGAAAAAGAAGAAGAAAGTACTGAAATGACTGTAGATGTATGGGTCCCCTACAGAAGACTGACAGCTCACAACACCGACACCAAAAGCCCGACACACAAAATACCGACAATGGGGAAACGGTAAGTCTCCATAGTGCGGAATGGGAATATTTCCATTCCTGCACTGTAGTGCAATCTCGGAGTTGGTATATTAAAGTTACAGGTGGTGTGTGTGTGTGTGTGTGTGTGGGGGGGGGGACACAGGACATATTCCTTTTTTCTGCAGTAGCGCTGTTGTCAGTATTTCGTGTGTCGGGCTTTTGGTGTCGGCAATGTGGGTGTCGGTCTTCTGTAGGGGATCCAGGTGTACTCAGGTTAGAGGAGAAAAGTCTAAAGATATAAAATGTCTTCACACTTAACAGCATTAGATATTAACTGCATTCTCCCAAATGGTATGCATGAAGCTGGTGCTAAAATTATGCCTGCACAGTTTTGTTTTGTGAATGGGCTTAGTTCATTATAAGATTAAGTACATTTCTTTGTAGTACTGCAGCTGAGTGTTCTTTCGTGATTAGCACCTTCTTATTCTGTTCAGACCTGTGAAATATTATAATTGTTAATGACTATTTTAATAGCTTTCACTGTACTCTGACATATTGACTTTTGCTTTTTAGAATTTTAGTTGATATGAAAATATCTTAAGATTATCCTTTGCTGTACATTCCTCCTGTGATTATATTCCATGAACTGTATCTTTCCATGAGGTTATGCTATCATTAAAATGCAGCTGTGCCAGCTAAAAGAAAATGTGATTATTTCTAAAAGCATGGTAGAATACAGGAATGAAGGTTTGAGCAATTTGATTCTACATATTACTTCAAAACTGTAGCTTCTACAGTGTTTTTCTATGTAACTAATCATAACTACTCTGCTATAGCTTATATTTCTGTATTTTTTGCTTGTGAAATGTTTCGTATTTCACCTGAGCTGAGCCTGAGATTGGTTAATACTGATCAGTGCACCACTGCAATAAACAAATATAAACAAATAAGCACACAAATAAATAAATAATTATGCAAGTAAACAAATCTGTATTTTTATTTATTTGACATTTGTTTACCGGGAAAGTGCAACTGGGCAGGCTCCCATTTTCAGCAGAGGCCTGGGGAGCAAAGCTCCAAGACAAAAACACAGTAGAATAATACCATAAAATACATTGGTTACAAAGCTTACAAAGCTTGTTATATGACAAATTGGATATGTCATATCAACTAAAATATAGACTAACAAATATTTTACATACAAATGATAAGAACAAAACATGTATGTGAGTTCAGACTATTAGGTAGCCGTGATACAGTTGGACAATAAATAAAAATGTTTCTTCTAGTTTTTTTTTTTTTTTATTATTAAGGAGTTGTAAAACAGGGTTGCGAAAGGAAAGGAGAGGGAATAACAGAGGAGGGAAAAAAGTGATTGGACCAGATTGAACAGAGTATAGTATATGGGAAAGGAATAGGGAAGAAGCAGTAGGAGAACCAATGGATGTGAGAGACTAGAAATAAAGAGTAGAAGAACATGTGGGAGGGAGAATAGATAGTAGAAAGGCAGGTTAAGGTTATGGGTAAAATGGAGTAGAGTAATGGTGAGGTGCCCTATGTAATGTGAGTAGAGAACTATTTGGGTTATTGTCAGGAGTATGGAATGAGGAAGTGTGCTATGTTGAGGGGAGAGAGGAGATTGGGTAATAAAGAGTAATTGTTGAATTCCATCTGATGTTCAGAAAGGGTTTGAGGGATGTAGTTGAAAGATGGTAATGAACAGGAAGAATGAGATTTAGCCAGGACTAGAGCATGAACAAAGTCAGGTGTTGTTTAGATGGTCTTAAGTAGTTCTTTGAAATATGTGGGGCTAGTTATAGTTAGGATGAGTTGAGAGATAGTTTCAAATTCTAGAGACATAGTAGGAGTATAGAGTATCTCCGGCACTATTGTTGGATTTAGATACTTGTAGTAGTGATTTGTTAGATGAATGAAGGAGCCATTTGCTGGTGTAGGGTTGAAGTAGTTTATGAAGTGCAAGGCGCTTAGCTGGTGTATCAGGTTGTGGGCAGTGATTAGCTGGGTATAGGTTAAGTAGTGAGGTAATTCTAATGAGTTGAGTTGTCAGAGAGCAAAACAGCAGTGAGATCTGTGTGTGTAATTTGTTGCAAATTTGGCTATTTTATTGTAGCAAGCTTCTAGTTTTGCGAAATCTGTTTTCATTAGGTTGATAAATACTGGAGAGGCGTAAAGCAGAGTAGAGAGTAGATGGGTTCCGCCAATAGATTGTCTTGCTGTGTTGGTGAGGAATGGTTTGATTCTAAACAGAATTCCAAGTTTTGTGTGTCTTTGAATATTCTGAATTAGATGTTTATCAAATCTCAAGATATTGTCAATTAGAACACTGAGTAGTTTAGTCTGAGAAACAGTAGCTATTATGGTATGGTTGGAGGACTAGATAAGAAATTAGGATGGACAATCAAAGGATTTATTGGGAGCAAATAGCACTAGCTTAGTTTTGCTTGGATTGAGAATTAGTTGTAAATTTCATAACCAGGATTCCACAGCTGCAAAAGACTGTTGTGTCATTTCTTCAAGTTATGGAAAGGTAGGGGCAGCACAGATGCATGTTGAGTCATCTGCATAATGGACAATAGAGGCAAGGTGGGTGCAGTGTAAAGTTTATTGGTAAAGATACTGAAGAGCAGGGGACCTAAAGTTGAGCCGTGACGGACTCCCATGATGACAGACAAGACAGTGGAAAGTTCATGATACCATTTGACTTCTTGTTGTCAGCCAGTTAGCTAGCTAGGGAACCTTGAGAGAGATGAGAAGCTGAGTTTTAAGGCTGAGATTTTAGTAAGGGCTTCTGGTGAGACAGTGTCAAATGCTATAGATAGGTCCAGGAAGATGGAAGATACTAGTTTCCCTACATTTCTGTGTTGGCTGATTGTATCTGTGAAAATTAGAAGGGCAGTTGTACTGTGATTAGGCCAAAACCCATGTGGTGTATCAGTTAAGAAATTGTTAGATAAGGGTGTGAATACATTTTTCTAGTATTTTGGCTAGGGGAGGTAGAATTGCTATCTATCTGTAGTTAGAGAGCTCAGTGGAGTTTCCTCCTTTATGGACTGGGATGATGTATGATATTTTCCAAATATTGTGAATGTACTGTTCAGAGATAGAGTGGTTGATTAGAATGGAGATAGGATAGGCGACAGCATTAGCTGCTAGTTTAAGGAATTTTGTAGACAAGTTATCAGCTGCTAGGTTTGTTGGTTTTAGTTTGCTGAGCAGCTGTTTTATTGTTTTTTTATGGTGTTAGTTTGGACAGGTTTAAAGGAGACGGTATTAGTGATTATGGTTGGGGTTATTAAAGGAGCGTTCTTGTTATTCTTGGTAAGAGATCGCATGGGATTTGTAAAGTATGTGTTAAATTGTGTGGCTATACTGTCTATATTGCTTGTACATATTGGGGTAAGTGTTAAAGATTGGCCATGGAAGAGGAATTTGTTTATAGTGGACCAGAATTTTTGTAGGTTGTTTTGGTGTTTTTGTTGGATTTCACTATAGTAGCTTTTTGTCATTTAAGATCTGGATTTTGGCTTTACTTCTAAGATGTTGGTAGTATTCAAGACTGACTTGAGTTTTGTTGGTATGTCATTGTGCTCGAGCTTTATTTGTAAGTTTGAGTAGTTGTTTGCTATCTTTCATTAGCCAAGGAATATAATTTGATTTAACTCTTATGGTTCTGCATGGAGCTAGCTTATTTAAAATGTTTATGTAAGTGGAATTAAAGTATTCTATAGCAGTATCTAATGGATGTGATTTAAGTGGAGTCCAATTACATAGCTGAAGGATGGAGATGAAGGTTTGAATTTTAAAGTCTTTTTTGTTATGGATTTGTTGGTAGGTAATGTTTTAGGGATGTGTGAATATGTCTAAGTAGGTAGGTAGGAAGATCTCTGATGCTATCAGGGAGGCAGCCTGAGTGATAAGTATTTGATGGTTTATTTGTTCAGATCCAGTCTAGTATTGAATGTTTTTTGGTGGCTTTGTCAGTTCTCATGGGTGATAGTATAACCTTTGTGAAACCATGCAGGTTAACAAAGTCAGTGGGGTTGTCTGAGCTACAGGTAAGCCAGTTGGTGTTAAAATCAGACAATATGAAAGTTTCCTGAGGAAGCATTAAGGGACACGTGTGCAGAATTTCCTCTATTATAGTGCGGTTACTCTCAGGAGGAATTTAAACACCTATGATGTTATTTGTTGGGATTTATATGGAGCTTGCCAAGTAGTATTTCAGAGTTATTGAATTCTTGGACATTTGGCTCCACATGTTCTAATTTGAGACTATTTTAATAAATAATGGTTATTCCACCTCCGTGTTTATTTAATCTGTCAGGTTTGTGAATGCTGTATCCTGGAGTAGAATCTCGTTGTTTGTTATTTCAGGTTTCAGCCAAGTTTCTGTTAGAACTATGATGACTGGTGAGAAGTGTGAGAGACTTGCATAGAATTCATAAATCTTATTAGCTAAGCTTCTGATATTCATGTTGAGGAGTAGTAGATAAAACCCCTTAAGGGAATGATTTATTACATTGTGGGGCTGAAATATAGATGGGAAGTGGGGTTGGTGTTGTTCATTCTTGGACCAGGATTTGGGTGAATATCTCCACTAAGTTTGAGTTGTGATACTAAGTATAAGAGTTGTTTTTTGTACTTTGAAAACATTTGGGAAGTGGTATGTTGCTGTACATATCTGTATGTAAAATGTTCTATATAGGTAGAAGTGTAGAGGTCTGTTGCTATTACAAAATTAATGAGTTTTATGAGGTGTGGGAGAAGGAATTAAGAGGTAGGAGAGGCAAAAATGGCTGTTTGCTGATTAAGATAGGATGTTAGGTG
This sequence comes from Protopterus annectens, assembly GCF_019279795.1. Taxonomy (NCBI): domain Eukaryota; kingdom Metazoa; phylum Chordata; order Ceratodontiformes; family Protopteridae; genus Protopterus; species Protopterus annectens. The sequence continues at coordinate 1,523,321,019 of NC_056735.1, forward strand.
AGTGGCTAGGGAGAGGAGTAACAGAGGAACAAAGTATATGAATAACATTTTTTGGATCTTGGGATGGTGGAGAGCTATCATGGGTTTGGAAGGGCAGAGAATAGGTACATAGTTTGGGTGAGATATACTATTTATGATACTTCAAGAGGGCAGCGAAGGAAAAGGTTAGCATCAATTTAGATAGATATGTGGCACTAATAGGAGTTAGTTAATTGGTATGTTAGTGTGAAGATAATTAGTTGGCTTACAATAGTTGAGGGTGATGTGGCTGAGTTATGATTGGTGTTTGGAATTGGTGAGCGTGGTAAGGTTAAAATAACTGTATAAATGTCGGGGGGTGGGAATTGGAGGTAGGGTAGGGGAACGGAGTGAGCCTGAGTGAAGGGTGGGCAAATGGAGCAGACTGTACCAGGTCACATATGATCGTCACTGCAAAAAACTATCAGTAAGCTATATCAGCTTTTCTAATTGTAATGACATTACTTTGAATAGTCAAAAACTACTTAGTGGGAGGCCACCTACAGGAAGGAAGGTATGTACTGTGAGAATATGTAATTTAACATAAGTCAAATGAAAGGTAAAAAGTGAGCCAAAATAAAGATAAGACAAATATGCAAGAGTAGTAGAGGTACACTTGTAATTTGGACTGTAATGTATTCAAATTATGAAAATATGTTTAAAATAAGATACACTAATAATAATAGGACTGAAATCAAATACACTATAGACCTGTGGGAAAAGGGAGCTAATATAACTGGCAGAATAACAGCATAAAAGTATTGCACTGAATTATAGGAAAAAAACGTAAGGAAGTGGAAGCACTGACAAATGAGAAGGGGAAAGGAGAACACAAACTTTTTAATTATCATATATCCACAACAGTTCATAAATCCTTTTATCTAACTCAGCTAATTTTCAAAAGAACCTCATGTTGATTCAAATAAGTCTTAATTCTATTTTCGTAATCTCTTATCAGGCCCATTATTGAATATAATGCCTCTCCTGGCATGTGTATCTCAAAACATGTCACTCAGTTTGAGACCTCAAATACAATGTTAAAGGACAGGAGCCTATATCATTAGATACATAAGGCACTGTGTAATAGATTCATATCCTAACATGTTGCTGACCTCAGGAGCAAAGTTCAACTGCATTTCAAGCAGAGTAGCAACCTTGTTACTTTCAAGGTAAACAGAGATAACTGGAGGAAGGCCTCATATTCTCCTTTGGTCTACCTTGTATTACTTCCCTTGATGGTGTAGGGATCTTTCAAATATGTTTTACTGATCTAGGATCTTGCCCTTAGTGATATGTAAGCATCTTGCACTATCATTTGTGTATCTTCATCACTTGTTAGGTCTGAGCATAAAGCAGTCTCATTTGAAATAAAATTGAAATCAAAGATCCCTTCCACCCAAGATACATTTAGAAATTTCTTTAAGAAAAACTACCTAGTCCTATGTGATACATTGGCAAGCTTCAAATTCCCACCCAATGCAGCTAACTCCAAGGAATACATAGAAATATATACCACCATATTATACCAGCATGTAAACAGTTGCATAGATGCAGCTCTACCCCATAGGAATAAGTGCTGGGCAAACCCCACAAACAAGTTTTATAATAAAAGTAAAATAATTTTGACCAAAAATAAGAAGAGTTATTCCCAGAATGTTAGAGCCCTTTTCACTGAAACGAACAAACAACTCAAGAGCTTAATAAAATCCACCAAAGCCAAGACTGACGCTAAAATAGCTACCCAAGCCAAAGATAATCACAAGGCATTTTTAGTTATGCTCATCATCTCAAAACCACAATGCAGCAATGCAGAGAGCTGATTGTGAATGATGTTACCTACACTGAGGCTAAATATATAGCTAACCTACTGACTGATAAATTAAGCTCTAACTTTACCCCTCTCTCCCCTCAGTTTGTCCCTCAAGATATACCTGAAACTGGCTCAGCTCCAGCTGTCACACAAGACCGAGTCCTAAAAGTGATATCAAAAGTTTAAAAATACTGCATCAATGGGTCCTGGCAATATCCCTCAATGCATGAAGCCTGATTTAGCCACACCCCTAACAAAACTATTCAATCTCAGCCTCCATGCAGGTTTTGTAACAAGCAAATGGAGAACAGCTACAGTCATTCTGTTGCATAATGGAAGACCTTCCACAGACATAAATATATTCAAATAGCAGCCTTTCAATAAGAAATTGTAAAAGCCATGCCAGGTTTAGTAAAATAATCACTTGAGTAAAATAACAAATAAATTAAACAAGTATGTATACTGCATCCAGAACAGAAAATCAAATAATAGCAACCTTACCTTTTAGAATGGGTTTAATGCTAACAACATCACTAATACCTGGAACAACTGTTGCATTAAGTAAGAGCTACCAAAAAAAAAACTCACATGGTTCTAATCAAAGTTCCCAGTCTCCTACCCTAATAGGGACTGGGACTTTTCCAAAATTGTAAAAACAAATTTTCTAAAATCTTTGCCTACTCTAGAATGCTTAAAAAGGGCATTAGTAGTTTATGCTTTTTTCATAGCATTAAGTGTTGATAGATTCTGGTTTTGAGAGTGCCAGTGGTTTTCCCTACATAAAATGCAGGGGAAGATGAGCAGAAGGCAATATAAACCACCCCTTCATTTTGCAATTACAGTTCCCATTAACTGTAATCAGAGGCTGCTATTCGAATGTATTTTTAGCTAGTTGTATTTATGCATGCTTTTTGTCATTTTTTTTTTTTTGTGGTATGTCTCTTTAAAATTTCAGTTTGGCCCCATTGAGGCCTTTTATATGGAGTAAATCAGCTTTACAACTTTTTCTGAAGAAGTTCTACATGTTTCAGAATGAAAGCGGTTAAACTTAATTAAAACACAGCTTTGTGGCATTCTGTGCAGAGTTTTTTTGTTTGTCTTTTATATAAATGTAAATTTAAATGTGCCTATGTGAAAAGTGATAGTTCAATAAAGGTGTTTAAAAAAAAATGGATGGCAAAATTTTATCTGAAGTCTTATCAAAACATACTAAATAAAATTGTTTGGGAGTTTTTGCTACATACATTATGTTATCATAAGATCCTTGATTTGGCAGAGAACAACTAGATATCACCCAAATCATTGTTTGGGTGATATTTCTGGTGTTAATCATAGTAATAATAATAATAATAATAATAATAATTATAATGATGATAAAGGTTGGAATACATTGGTTCCTTTTCTTAAATCAGAGAAATTTGAGACAATGTTTCTAAAGTGCTGGTTTTCCTGTTGGAAGTTCCTGAAACAGGAAAATGGCAGCAATTAATAATGCTAGACTCAGAGATGAGATCAATATGTAGTATGAATTTCTGGATATAGGAGGCCAAATCATTACTTTCAGGCAGGAGTACAATTCCAATTTTCTGATCACATTATTCTGCATTTAGTGTGAAGTTTCAACTGTTTCTTTCTAGGTCATTTTTTTCTAAGTAAAGCAGAAAAATACATTTTGCAACTTGTATATAATAAATGCCAGTGTGGTATGGAACTGTAACCTTTCCAATGACCAGCTTTGTCCGTAGTGACCTATTATCATGTATTCACATCTGGCTGTTAGTTACTGCATGGTTATTATGAGCTGATTTGGTTTAGCGAGCTCCATATTTTGCTGTTAGTCTATACAGGAAGCAGGTGTTTAGGAATCATAAAATACTCTTGAAGTGTCAGAGATGTAATTAAACCAAAGAAAGCCTTCTGCTTTGTTAATTTTAGGATTTATTTACATGGGGATTGTTTCAAAATAAAATAAAAAAATATATTCTGAGTGGTGTGGTGAGTATATTTAAGAATCTAAAAGAAACCGTAGCTGGTTTAAACAAGCTGGTTTAAAAATTGTGAATTAACTTAGACAAACATGAGACAGAAACAAACGGTTTGTAGATACAGAGATGAGAAAGTGGGCTTTTCATTAAAAATCACTTGAAAGCATATAGTTATTTCTTCTCAGATCTTACATACAACTCTACTGCTACAGCATTTTATTTAAATACACCACAAACTGTTCAGTGTTAAGCTTGTCAACTTCAAAAGACTTTTTTTGCAGCTTTTCTCATTGGATCAACATGGAAATGGGATCTGTCCCATAATGTCAACCCAAGGAATATAACTCAGTCAACAAAGTGTAAATAAATAAATAAATAAATAAACATGTCTACTAAAAATAATTGAAAGGCCAAAAATGTTGCTATCCTTAACTCTGACCACAGAATGTTGACAATGCGAATGTTAAAATATGTTGACTGAATAGATGTTGACTATAATCAAATTCATCTAAATTCAAGGCTCATATATGTATGTATATATGTATATGTATATATATATATATATATATATATATATATATATATATATATATATATATACGTGTGGGTGAGTGTGTGTGGGTCCCCGTCTTAATTTCGAAATATCACAATCCCAAGATTCATAAAATCGAAGCCATAGTCTCGAGGTTGTAAAATCTTGAAATTAAGAAATAAACTAAAAAAAAAAAGAAAGACGACAAGTACACCCCCCACACCCGCTGCAACTTAAATATACTAACTCAGAGATTGCGCTATAATGAAGAGAACAGTAATAGACATCGCTATACAGGAACATTACCATTCTCTTCACTATAGCGTGATCTCGGAGTTAGTATATGTAAGTTACAAGGGGTGTGGGGGGGTGCAGTGGGCTTGGCTTTAAGGGCTTGCCCCTGCAAAAACATGGTTTTACATCTTTTTTTTTTTTTTTTTTTTTTTAGTTTTGAGATTTCACAACCTCGAGATTATTGCTTCGATTTTATGAATCTCGGGATTGTGCTATTTCAAAATTAAGAAGTGGACCCATATATATATATATATATATATTCAGTATCAAAACTGCAAAAAGAAAAAATTATTCTTCAACATAAGACACAACACCCTTCTTTAGTTACCCATAAAATCACTTCTAGCTCCTCGGCTAAACAGCCTTCAGTGAAATTATGTCAAATTAAAAAACACCATATACCTACATATCGTGTGTGTGTGTGTGTGTGTGTGTGTGTGTGTGTGTGTGTGTGTGTGTGTAAATATACATGTTGTCTCACACATACACACACACACACACACATACACACACACACACACATTCACATGCATGAGCACACATACACACACACACACACACACACACACACACACACACACACACACACACACACACACACACACACAAAACTATATTGCCTTATTTTTTAATGATAATTTTAATCAAGTGAGAGATTGTTTTAAAAGATTGCAAGACTATTTGGAAACTGAAGTGAATAGCATAACATATTATCAGATTTTTCCTCTTCCTGAGGCTGTACGTTAGTAAAGTTAATAGCTGTAACTTACAGTGGGATCTATATTAGACAATCGAACTTTCAAAAGTTCGAGTGTCATATGGTCGACACCATATGATCTAACTTTTAAAAGTTCGAACATCTGATAAAAAATAAATAAATAAACTGCACAAATCACCTAGCTGAATGTTTTAAGCAGGGGGGGCAAGCCCCTCTTCAACCCCCCTGCTCTTTAAATATACAAACTCTGAGGTTGCACTACAGTGCAGAAAAGGGTAATCTTCCCATTCCGTGCTGCACAGAAATCTCCGTTAAAACGTTCGAACTTTCAAAAATTCAGTCATATGGTGTCGACCATATGACACTCGAACCTTTGAAAGTTTGGTTATCTAACATGGATCCCTTACAGTGGGCACTGCCTCACACGTGGGGTTGCATGTTTTACGGCTATTTTCCATAACCAAGTTTGTTCTTATAGGTAGCTTCATTTACTTTGTGAGGAAGTTTGACATGTTGTTTTGGCACATTGAAGAGTTAGCATGAACAGTAAGTGCATCTCACTGAATATCTTGCATAGAGAGAACTGCATTCTTAATACCCTCTGCTGCTATGGATGTTGGAGGATACATGCAAGGATGATAAAGGAAGATCATGTTCATGGACCAAAAAATACTCACGAGTCTGAAATCTTGCATATAGGTTAATTTTTATATATATAAAACTCCCACTTGCAGATAGCAGGTACTCCATAAAAAATTAAGCAGAATACTTATAGATTGTAAAATTCATAATAATGTATACAATGATATAGATGTGTGTATATGTGTATAAGAGAGGCAGAGATAAGGAGTGTTATTCGTGTCTGGATTAGATCTTCTACCATCTACCATCCACAGCTGCTTGCTTCAGAGGTTTTCTCATTTTAATTCCTTTATTTTTGTAGGAAAACATTTCTCAGAGAGAGACCAACCCTGAATTACTGATAAAAACTACCCTGTAATATAATTTTGGGAAAATATATTATTAAATCTGAGTAGCAGTATTATACTTTATTATCGAGTGTATCCAATGAAAAACTGCTATTGTCTTTTATGTCTCTATATGCAAAATATCAGTCACCACAAACTGCACATAGGTGTGCACAGCATATAGCCCATCTATTGTTCCTTATGTTATATTTAAATGACATACAAAACAATTAGCAATGCATGGCTGCCTGTGTGATAATTAATAAATTCTGTTTTGGTATTCCCTTCAATCTTTTTCTTTTCCTGAGGCTACGCAGTTTGAAATTATCTGTTATGATCTATATGTGTAGGCATTCCCTGTTGCTTCTTGGACTGTTGCCATAATCTAAAGAAGCACTGGTCATCCATTAACTCCATTAGAATAACAAAAAAATGAATGGCAGACGTCAAGCCTGAAGCAGAATTTAATAATCCTCTTTCAAGTGACAGATGTATTTTCTTTGCTCTGCATGCAAGTAATATAATGGAGGAGTAAATGCATAAAGATACCTGATTTAAAGCCCTTACAGGCAATGCTTTTACCACATTAGAAAATAAATGCCAGAAATAACAGTTATGCTTGGTTACAAAGGGAAAAATACATTATAAACTCTAGCAGCATGTCATTAATTAGCTAACATATGCCTGTGTATTTTTCCTCCAACATATGACATTATTTTTACAATGTACTTAAAATATGACACAAATATTATTCAGATAATGTAGTTGACCAATACAGGATTTTCTCCCAGTATACTAATGCTTTAAGATATAAATAAATATATTAAAATGCATTAAATATTTTTTTATTTTGCTACATTAAAACAACTCTACAATGCTTTTTTAAATGAAATAATATTCTGAATAGTAGGCATTATTAGGAAATAATGTACCTGCAAGGGCTTATGTGACCTTTTTGATTATGAACAGTGAACCAGTTAGAAATAAGGCAAAAAGATATACCAGTTTTGGTCCAGTTTGAACTGTGACGTAAAACAGATGTAGCCATACAAACAGGACAACAAAGGTATTGATGCAATACATAAAATAGCACGCAATGCAAATATATAAATAAAATATGAACTATAAACAGAGAAGAGTAGCTTCAAGTAAAAATAAAATGCCAATCCCATTTAATGTGTGAGTTGTCATTAAAGTACACCCCTTGAAGTGACTATGGCATATAGGCTGTCTGAAATGGAAATACAAGTATTTTTTTTTATTTAGTTTTATTTATCCTTTGTTTGCCAGGTAAGCCACAATAAGCTAGTAGCATATTTTAAGGGGGGATCCTTGGTGGTATTCATACTGCTAGGAAAAATTTGGCCAAGCCATTTAACAACTTCCCCTATTCGTTTTGACAGGTGCTGTAGGATCTTTTACATCCACCTAAGCTATTACCATCTCAAGCAGATGGACCACTGTTTAACATCTCATCTGAAGGACAACATATGTGTGTGTGTGTGTGTGTGTGTGTGTGTGTGTGTGTGTGTGTGTGTGTGTGTGTGTGTGTGTGTGTGTGTGTGTAGGTCCAAACAAATTAGAGGGGTATGGGGGCATGTTTCTGCAAAAAATACTCACATTTTTAGTTGTCACACTTCATGTTTCTGAATTTGTTTCTGATATTTTAGGACTTCAGGATTTAGCCCACTCAAGTTTTAGCTGTGAAACCTATGATGTGTTATTGTATGTATGAATCCTGAAGCAAAAAGGTTAATATTCCTGCTGTACCAAGCCCCGGACAGTTTATATACTAAAGACTGTCCACAATCCTGGAAGCTATACAGATAGCTGGTCATTAGGCTGCTGTGCACAATGCAGAAGACTCTTATTAAAGCATTTGTAAAATAAAGCAAAAGAATGATTCCAAAGATTAGAGACACTGGACATCTCACTAAAAATCAGAAAACCCTTGAAGGACATGATATGGAGGAAAACATTCTTGGTATGTTTATAAGAATAAGGTCACTCTGAATAAGAAGAATAAAGAATAGTTTGAGTTAGAGGTAGTGACCTGTTGGAATGAACTACTCACTCCATTTGTAAAAGTAGATCTTTACAGAAAGTATAGTTGTGAAGTCATGGAATGGATTAACAGACCTGCATAAAAAATAAATGCTCAAACAACTCACTCATTTGTACAGTGTATAAAGGGAAATTCAGCCCAAGATACTTAATTTAGATTGCATGCCCATAAGAATAAGCATTGCTTCAATGTAAAGTAGTGGCGTTTTATTACAATCAGTAAAGTTCTGAATACTTTCAGTCCACTGATTTTATATAGTTTTTGTCATTCAAAGTTCACTAGCATAACTCTTAGGCACCTTGCCCATGCTGAAGAAAGAATTACTTGAACACAACTTCACATGTGAATTACATTATTTATTTCCTTATTATTCTATGCATTTTAATATTTTGCTTCTTATGGATCTTTTATTTAAAAAAATAACATTTATGCTCTCATGATCACTTTCAATGCCTTTAAAATATAGTGTGAATAATGACTTATTAAGCTCAAAGCTCTCATCTGATGTTACTATATATTAATTTACTTCATGCCAGACAGTGTTCTAAAGTCAGAGCTTCGCAAGTGATGCGAAAAATGAAACCTTCCCTCACATAATTTTTGAAACATCATACTCATAAATATTCCATTATTCCTTAGTGTAATTTAAGGCTTTATCATATCATAAATTGTTGCATAATTTATACATGCAGGCCTTTGTTCCATTCTCTGATTTAGAAACTAATATTCCTTTTAAGCTAAGTGTATGTATACATTAACAAAACTAACATGCAATTGTACCTGAGTTCATGAAATTGTTTGTAATATGTTTATATATAGCTAATGTTTAAAAATGAAATAACTGTCTTATAAACACAACAACATTACATTTTTCACCACTTCCATGCATTATGAATTTCATAGAAGCGTCATAAAACAGCTACCCCTTTGGGTAAAGCGGGAAATGCAAAATGAATTCTCTTTCTGAGTACAGAAGTGCAGTAGTATATGCAAACAGTTTTCTACTTATAATGATGCTATCTTTGAGGAATGTGCCAAGTCAGTGCTTTCCAAGATATTTTAATATTTTAGATGTGGTTCTTAGAAAGGTAAAATGTTAATATTATTGTTATTAATGGAAAGCACAACTTTGTTAATAGATACTAGAGATACTCCCTTCCACATAGGTGGTGTATTGTCTTCAAGACAAATCAACTGATGGTCTAGGCCACAGAGGAAGTTAATTGTTGAAATCTGATGTAATTACAGCTGGTTTTTTTTAAGACTTTTGAGATTTTATGCATCTTAACTAGTTTTAGGTAAAATTAATTAGTTGGACTGTTTTGAGTAACTGAAATAGTGATGGCTATTTCTGACTTGATATTTGAAATGGTGCATATCAGAGGAACCTTGACTAGTTACATATATATTTATCTGAAACAATTGAGATAGGGATAGAAACTGATATCTGGATGATTGCAGTAACATATCAACACTTTCCTGTAGTCCAAAGATGATATATTAGATGGGATTATTTCAAAGAATGCTTGTTGGTGCTGCTTAATAGGTTGCTTTTACTTACTTCTAAGGTACCTGTGGTAAGATATATTTATTTTGAGGGGCAGAGTACAAGATGCTAGATTTTGTAAAGAAGAACTACTGTCAAAGCTGAAACAAATGCCCCCAGTAGCTTGTCTGCTAATACTGGGGCAAACAGTTTAAAAATTCTAACAGTAAATTCATTCCCTCCTGTAAGGATTGTTTTTATCTGTCACACTCTTGCTACAGCACACGTGACTTCTCTTCCTTCAGGAAAACTGTGAATGTGGGTGTCACTTGCTCTGGAGGGGTAGGAACTAATATAATGTTCAGTAATAGTCAGATTATTATAATTCTCCAGTAATCAATTATCAAGTGCAACACCCTCCTTTGGTATATGTTGCACTAAAAATATCAAACAAATAGAAGGACACCAAAGGTTCCTAACCAGAAAGACCACAGATTTAAAGTCACTGAGCTACCATGAGAGGCTGGAAGCTATATCCCTGTATTTAATGTCTTACAGACTATTGAAGGGAGATCTCTGCCTCATTTACTGCACTATTAGAGACACAATTGTCCTGGACCTCTTGTTTTTATATAAGTCCAAAATGTCCACCAATAGTAGAACCAAGGACCTAAATCAGCAGCACAGACAGGGCTAAAGGTGGAGGTGTTTCAATCCACATTATCATGAAATACAATGCCAACTTGATTAAACAAAATGATGCCATGGACCTCATCCACATGCAAGTCTCCATAGACCAGGCTACTTTATATGTCCTAGCTAGCTACAAGTCAACCCCCATGACCCACAAAGTTCAAATCCCTTGCCTAGACCTACTAAAGGCACTTGCTATCAAACCCAATACCCTATTCGTGGGAGACATTAAACAATGTACAATGTCCCTAACTCACAGGGACAACATTTCCTGGTCTTTCTCAACAAGAACACCCTAGGCCAGAGGATCAAGCACACTGGACCTAATACTCACCAACGTGGAACAGCATTGCACCCTCCCATGTCACAACAATTGCTGAGGTCAAACCACAAAGCTGATTCCTTTGAAATAAAAATTCAACCCAGAAAACCCAACTAAACCTGTAGCAGTTATAAACTATTCTAAAGCAAACTATATCCTATTAAGTGATGTTTTTTTCAAAATTCATGATTCCCCAAAACTTCAAGAACACAGACAACTATGCAGAATTGTTCACAGAAAACCTGTACAAACATGTAAATGGCTGCTTTGTGACTTCTGTACTTACTAGAATCAAGCCCAAATCTAACACGAAAAACAAACCACACTTTTGGAATCCTTACATTAATAGGGTATATAACAAAAGAAAAAAGTCATGACTAAACACATAAATAACTACTCCTGTATAGACAAAAGCTCTCTGATTCAACTAAACACGAAACTAAGATATCTAATGAAATTCAACAAGGCCAATTACTAGGTCAAGGTAGCCTCTCAGGCTAAGAAAAATAACAAAGCCTTCTTCAGCTGTGTTACAAATCTTAAGGGTAACATTCAGCAGTGTGCAGAACTGGTCATAAATGGCACAACCTTCACTGACAAGGGTGACATAGCAAATCTACTGTTGATAAACATAGGTGTAGCTTCACCCCCCACTACCCACAGGTAAATCTCTTCTAGCATACCCCCACTATACCCAGTTAAATCCCTTCTAGCAAAAGCCCCCTGACTATCAACAGGGAGCAAGTCTTGGCAGCACATGCTAAGACCAAAACACTGCTTCAGTGGGCCCAAAAAATATCCCTGGTTGCATCCTAACTAACCTAAGACATGACCTAGCAGGACCACTTGAGGCAGTCTTGAACTACAGCCTAAAAACAGGTTACATGGCAGGTGAATAGAGGGCACCTCTATGGTCATCCCTGTTCATAAGGGTGGACCATCAACTGACAAAGGGAACTACAGGTTGATCATTCTAACAAGTCTGATATGCAAAGCCATGGAATGAATTATCTGAGAAATAATCAACAAGGACATTGGCAACCTATATGCACTGGACCCATCATAGTTTGTTTTTAAGGGAAATCCTTGTCTAGTCAACCTGATAGACTTCTCTGAGAGGATTATCAAGACTATGGATGAGGGGAAAATGGCACATACTACCTACCTTGACCTGGCCAAAGCATTCAGTACAATATTCCTCTCAGGCATTACTGACAAACTCTCAGAACTATGCATATATCCCTGCATAACTCAGTGGATTGCATGCTGGCTCACTGATAGGACCCAAGAAGGCAGGATCAGTGAGACCACCTCCACCAAGAGACTGGCCTTGGCATAGATTTACCTATGATCAAGAGGGATTAAGCTAATTACTCCATTAATAAACTATCTTTAGGAGTTGACTGGATAGTCAGGGATCTGAGCACATATGTAGACAGTAATATGGCCTTCGACCAACATGTAACCAAGATAGTAAAAAAAATCATGCTATTTCACCCAGTTCATAAGTAAAGGTATGGCATCCTGGGCCAAGGAAATTATAGAACCACTCAGCCCTTATCAGACCCATCATTGACTACAATACCCCCTTTGGCGGATACCTAACCAGGCACTTGCAACAGAAGGTTCCAGAACAACCCAGGGTATGAATACCCTGTCCTGTGCAGATTACCTTGAGAACCTATCTCTGTACTCAGTCTCCTACAGGTAACTGAGAGGAGATCTATGGGATCTATGCTCAGGTATTGAAAAAAATATCCTTGACTAGCTAATTATCATAAGTAAAGCATCTAAACATTAAATTACCAAAGACATCTTACTTCAAAAAAAGTTTTTCAAATGGCCATAGTTGTCCAAGATTGCGAACACCCCCCACACCATCCCTAACTGTATATACCAACTCCAAGATCACACGACAGTGGGGAATAGGGGACATTTAAAAAGTTTCCTTCACCTACCTTATGCATCATTGTACTTCCTGGTTGTTGGCCGACTACGTACAGTCAGTGAATTTATTTTTGAATAAGCCATCTTTGGTAATTTAATGTTTAGATGTTTTTTGTATGAATATTAGCCGTTCTATGATTTTTTTTTTCTGATAGCCAAACATAGACCCAGATCTATGCCTGGAATATATAGCATCCTCAAATCCAGCTATGATGGATTTCTTGCACATCCACAAAACAGAGAGTACCAGTAACACTAGATCCAAGGACATGAACTTTGCCTGTGACATAAGGAGAACATACTAGAGAAACCGATATGTGTCTCAAATGATCCCTGCACTATGGAATAAGCTCTCCATCCATGTGAAGCAGAGTTCATTCCTGAATCTGTTGAAATAAAACCTTGATGATTGGATGGGAAATCACAAATTCACTCCTGGGCTAGCTCCCGTGTCTCTGATAGAAAGGTCAACAGTGAGTAAATTAATTTGAAACTAACATACCCTTGCTCAATACCCATAGCTACCTCCTTTCCAACATACTACACTGTATGGACATCCAAGGTACTCTGGGACAGAACTGGGTTGGGTTGCATTGCTAGTCTTATAAAGACCCTGGTGATCATTAGCCTAGTATAAACCTATGAAATATCCAACAATACATAAATGAAATATGGTCTAGGGACCACAATGTGCAAGTAAACTTAATTTTTATTTCAGAATTTAATTGTTTTTTTTCATTATGGCAGTTTAGAACAGAAGAGTAGAGCAATGGCTCTGAGTATCTCATGTAACCACTGCCTCCCAAACCTTTGGACTAAACTTCCCTTATATGTAAAATAGTGCAACTCACTCTCTTCCTTTAAGCATAGACTAGATGACTGGCTGAGTATTCAGAAATTTACTCCATGATTGACTGGTATGGCCCTCCTGGAGAAACAGGTGCTACTTGAGGGATGGTACTGGCAAGGAGAGAGTGGTCATAACACTCAATGGCCTTGGAATATCTATGAATCTATCAGTATGTTGCAATGCTAAGCTCTTTGCTGAGCACTGCAGAATGCCTTGCTGATCCTGGAGACATGCAGCAGAGGTATCTGTCTCTCTCCATTTTAGACTGCCATACTTAACAAAAATTAGTTAAGTTTAAAGTTTTAAGGTGCTCTACTTTTTCTTCTTCTCTTTTATATACCTTGGCCTTTGGTTCCATTTCAGGTGTTTCAGTTTCTATAGAAGTTCCACATTAGCAAATCCCAAGTCTTTATACAACTGCTCCACACTATACATTTGTTCACCCAAAGCCTGGACTGTCCATCTCATATCTTGTAACATCTTTCAATTTATCCTTTATGCTCAGTTTGAGCAGTTCCCACCTCTTCCCCAACATTCAGCTACTGCAATAGGAATCTCTAAATGTGTTCTAGCATGTTCTTCTTCCTCTTATTCTGCTTTTCAACAAAAGCAGACCATTCTGCTTTGTAATATGTCCATTTAGGCCTCATTGCTAAATGTGGGCCTGCTACATTTTATTCAAGCTAAGAAACAGAATCCGAGTTTGCTGGCTATATGGCATGTAAGAGTTAGATAAGGGAGGTCATGCCTCCTTGGATGTTCAGCTCTCCAACTGAGTATTAATTTTAAATTCAGCATTCCTTGATTGAGAGTCCTAGCAACTAAAGAATTTAGTGACCTATGTACAGGTGTTCTGTCAAAAAATGAGCTCTACCTCTACTCTAAAATTATATTAGTATAAATGTCTCCTGGTGACATACATTCATATACTTTCAAGAAAATGTTATGTGGAGAAGGAACATTGTTAGGCATCAGAATGTTTGCCTATAAATGAGCAGCATGAGAGATTACTTGTATCATC
>NC_056735.1:1523340727-1523440727 GCF_019279795.1 Protopterus annectens
TCTGACTTGTTAAAAGCAGCTAACAGGTCTCTTGGTCAGAAATAGTTTCAGAGGGAGTGACACTGGGTTTGGTGATTTGTGGTCTTGTTGGAGCTGTTTTCTTTTTTTATGGATTTACTTACTGATTGGATTATTGTTGGTACCTTAAAATCACTGACGCTGGAGTTTAGTGTGGCCATTAAGACTTTATTGGTGTGGAACACTTCTGTTAAACATTAAACAAAGGAATCTAGCTTCTGATTATCTCCACAATAGAAGATTAAGAACTATTTCTTGAAGCATGAATTTTTCCCCAAGCCTCCCATTATTTTCTTGTTGTGACTTTAAAAGGCTGTGTCTCATGGTACCTTTTGCTAATCTGACTTCTGAAGTTTCTCCCTCTGCTTTTCACTGCTATTGTCTGCTGTTTAAAGTATTTATATGCTTTTCCCACGTACTGTAAGAAACTTTCATCCAGGGTTTCTCATTGGAATAAACATACAAAAATACTACCCAATTCTTTTAAACTTAGTAAATCAAGTGAAAAAATCGAATCCAGGATATGTTGAATTCACAGTTTCTTTATTAGTAAGCACAGACACACGAACACTCCACAACACTTCATGAGTAATACATTTAAGAGCAATTACTTAAATAGCAGTTGAAGTAGGAGTGGTAAACATTCCACTCTAAATACAAATCAGTCCAGCTATAGTAAAAAGCAACCACCACTCTCTCGTTTTAAAAGTAATAAAAAGGATCCAAGCTAACCTAAAATACCATGCTATTCAACATTCCTAAACATCTCTGTCTCTCTATTTATTGCATCCTTATAAAACAGAAATCATAATAATAAAATATAATTATGTATTACCATATTAATTTAATCAAACCTTTTAACTAAAATTGCTTTTGTTTCTTCTTCAGATCTGTGCACACTAGAAATTCCAAGTGTTACCTATCTGTCTAAATGCAATTGTTAAACAGAAGTAAGAAACAGTTCAAACTAGTAAAATATCTATCTAACTCATTTGTATTAACAATGCAAAGATTCAGTTCTAAGAGCAACAAACTTGTACATTATAAAAATACGGAAATGCAAACATAAAATAATATGAAACTCTGTGTTTAAGTTGTATTTAAGTCTTATTTAAGTGTTATATGCTTTAGGTAGTTAGACAATGCAAGCATCATATGTAAACATTGTACGTGACAGTCTATCTACGGGAAATGAAACTTGCAACATATGTGCTTGTTTAAAATATAAAAACACATGATGTGGACAAACAAGGGGTATAGAGGTTTAGTTTCCAGTGTGTATCAGTATATAAAAGTGTATATTATATGTGCAGCAAAAGTTTTAAATTCACTATATGTTTGATGTCACAGAAACTTTGCATATCTGTAAATAGGGCTATATTTTACAGTGCCCAAAAATAGAAGAAAAAAAATGTCAAACAATTCCCATTGAAATTCTAGCTACTTTTACAAAGCAGAATCAGTAGAAAATGTATCTATATGTCCAATCTACCCCCCCCCCAAAAAAATGATAAGGGTATTGTAAATGTATATGTGTGAGTAAATGTAAGGCATCATCAAGAGAGAATCAAGTAAAGAAATATATGTATATATGTACATATATATATATATATATATATATATATATATATATATATATATATATCATCATAATAGAGAAAATCCAAATACACTACAAAAATAAAAACAAAATACACAGGCTTAAGTGCTTTCATCTGTTTCTCCAGACTTCATCTGAATCAGAATATAGTCTATCTCATTTATTTAAATATCCCATCCACTTTATTTAAACTGGGGGATAAGCCGACCTTTGTCTACCAGAAGGATACATGCATAAAAAAACATGTTGGAAGGTAGTAGTGGCTCATGTGTGGTTATGAGCAACAAAAAATCCTGCACTTTCACATGTGTCTTTTGTAGCCAGAATAAATATATTCTGGACAGTGGCCAAATTATGATTAATGGTATCAAAATAAAGGCTAGGTTTTACTGTAATTGTAACACCCAAGGGACTGTTTATATGGCTGTTTGACAGAAATATAATGGGTTTTATGTGGGAAAAATGCAAAGTAGGTTGAGAGAAACAATATATGAACATTATTTGGAGATAAGAAAGAAGAATTTGAACAATTCTTTGGCAAAATATAATGTGAATTTCCATGAACATAATTTTTTAATTTTTGGTTTAGATCACATTGTGAAGGATCCATGAGGGGGGGCTTGGGAAGATTTGATTGAAGCTAGTGTGTTACGGTGGCAGTTCAGACTAAATGCCATAGTCCCTCCCAGTTTTAATGAGCATGTTTAAATTGGATGTATCCTTAGGTTAAAATCTTACATGATATAGGATGGTCTGCCTATTTGTATAAACTTGTCAAAACTGGATTGGTTTAGCATGGTCATGTGTTTTATAGGGTGGTATATTTAAATGAATGGGATAGACTGTATTCTGAGTCTGATGAAGTGTGGAGAAACAGACAAAAGCCCTTAATCATGTGTATTTTGTTTTTATTTTTCTAGTCTGTATTTTAACATATTATAAAATCTTTTTGGCTGAGTGATACTCCCTTGTCTGTGGTTGGTTCTTAAGGATTGTAACTTGGTGGAAGTTTTGCTTCACTGTTTTTGGTTCTTGTCTTCAGTGTTTGTAATACAGAAAATCTCACTATAGGCAACAATCCATAACTAAGTAGTTAAAGTAGCTGTCTAAGGAAAATATACATTATTAGTATCACTCAGTGTTCTCTATATTAGATTAAGAAATAAATTAGAAGTAAATTTAAATATTCCCAATGTAAGTTAATATTTTTAAAATTCTCAAGTGACATTGACTAATGAAAACTGGATCAAAAAATACAAAATATAAAAATAAAAACATATAAAAATATAATAAAATAAACAAAAAATAAATACAATAAGCAGAGTGTAAACTTTGTGTTTGAAATGTCCCATATAAACCATAGCATTGTATGCATCTAGTTAATGGAAGATGCAATGTGGTAATTTTAACAATAGTAATTCAGTCTTGGAGGATGAAAGGAGTTCATTGAGTTGCCAAACTCATTTGTGTCTTTCCAGGGTGTTGTTGACATCTCATTCCAGAAACTCATGCTCTAGTTTCTCAAGTATCTGTAACCTGAAGCCAATGTGACTCTTATGAATGATCAAATGCTTAGAGAGAGCATTATTGTAACATTTAGCTCGAATTTCAGCCAAGTGCTCTGCTTCATGGTTTTTCCAGTATGGAATGCCTCACAACTATTGCGCTGAGCCCTGTAGACAACAAATGTAGAAATATATGCTTTTTCTACACCACTCTAGGAGACCCCTTCTGAAACCCAGTCCTTAAACCATATTAGCCCAGCCTTATAAAGGACTGAACAACATGGATATGCAATTTCCAAATGTCTCTGTTGCCAGCTTGGTAGATATGGGCATTCTGAGACAATGTAGCATTTGTCTCATCTTCTCAGACAATTAATCATTAACTGAGTATGTGAGAGACATAAGTACACAACTTCTTGCTTACAAGTGAGGTTGTGAAGGACATAGACAATACATCGCTTGACACATGCCACTCATCACACACATAGATATTCTAATGCTAAGGCACTTAAAAGAAACCTTCCCAAACCTCAAAAACCTCCTAAGTCATCTAATGGCAACACCTTTACTCAGCAGTCATTAAAGCACACAGCAGAAGCAACGCCAAATAGCATACATAAGCCTATACCCAATTGTCCCCAAAGAATGAAGTCCATAAGGAAAGAAAACACTTTACCTAATATGCTTGCCATTGGGGATTCCATTGTATGACACACAGATAATCCACTCACCAGGTTATACAAGGGAAAGGTAATGGTTAGCTGCACATCTGGACCAGGAGCCATGACATTATGGATGCACTCAAGTCCCTGCACCCCAGGTACCAATATGATTGTGTTATAGTCCATGTGGTTGTAAATGACCCGAGATGTACCTGACTGGACTGCTGGAGAAGCATTATTCTCCTGTGCTATAGCCAAATTATGGAACTCCCTCCCACCCTCAATTACCTCTGTAACATCTTGCACCCACTTCAAAACTTTACTAAAAGCGCACCTAAAAACTTGCACAGTATGCCCTTGCAACTCCCTCTCTAATAGCACCCACTCCACCCACCCACTACCCCTCTCTGCACCCCACTAACTACCTTGATTATAGCAAGCTCATTTGCTCATTAACTTACTAAGCTACTTACCATACAGTAAGAACATCTTACTGCAACAATTGATAATGTCTGTTATTACCTCACAAACAACATTGTTTCAGTTGTCTACTGATGAATTATGTTCTACATCTGTAACTAAGTTCAACAAATGTCACTATGTTTTAAACTTGTATTTATGTTCTACAACTGTTTTACAACTTTGTTTTAATCTTGTATTAAGTTCTACAGCTGTAACAATGTCTATAATTTTTTTAAATAATATGTTTCTCAAATTGTATAATGTCTGTGACAATTGAATGTAGAGCTTTTCTCCCCGGGCCTCCACTGAAAATGGACCTGCATCCAGTCGGACTCTCCCGGTCAACAAATGTAAATAAATAAATAAATAAATAAATAAAGACATCATGAATCTCTGTGAATATGTGTCAACAACAGGTGCAACGAGCAGCATTCTACCTTAACCAAAGATAATGCCATGGTATCTGCACAATATGATTGATTTTAATAATTGTCTTAGTTTCTGGTGTCACTCCAGGTGAATCAAATATTTGTCATGATGGGAGGACATGGGTAACAGACCACATTACTTTACCAAGGATGGTCTGCACCTGTTCCTCCTTGGCTTTCTGATATTGGCTAAAACATTATCTGTTTTCTTAGTACCTATGTTAAGCAATGCCAAAATAACAAAATTACCAACATAGCAAAAAAATCTGAACGCAAGCCTAGGGTGTTACTGCTCAATGGTAGGAGGCAGAAAAAAATTCACACCCTACAAGCCCTCCTTATTAATGAGAATGACATCTGTGCCATGACTGAGACTTGATTTAAAGCCTTAGAAAGTACTCCATCAGTGCAAGGTTACAGTGCCTTCCACACATTTAGACCAACAGCAACACAGGCATGGACTAATGGTGGTGGTGTCTCTATCTATGCTAGCAACAAATATTCCTCCAGTTGATCAAACTTGATGATAATACGGAACTAATCCACTTGCCAGTCACCATAGATAAAGTCCTCACCATATCATGGCTAGCTATAGGTCACCATCTATGCCCCAAAAATCTCATAGCTCTTTTCTAGACCTAGTAGAAGTAATCACCATCCAACTAAATACCCTATTCATGGGTGTATTTAACTACCGCTCTATAGAATGGGAAACATACACTGCCTCAGACTCATAGGCACAATACCCCATGGACTTTATTAATATGAACATCCTGGACCAAATAATGCACATTGAAAACAGATGATCAAAAATACTGGATCTGTACTCAGCAACATGGGGGAGTGTTGCATCCCTCCTCCCCCTGTGTCACATCTTCACTTGTGAGTTTGGATCACCAAGCTGCCTCCTTTGAAATAATAATTAACCCAGAAAATCCAACTAAACCTGTAACAGTTAGGAGTTGTTCTAAGGCAAAGTACATTCTATTAAGCAACAGTTTGCCAAAATTCAAGGCTCCCCCAACCTCAAGACTACAGCTACCTATATAAAATTATTCACAGAAACTGTGCGCAAACTCGTAAATGGCCTCATATAGTCTGCAGTACCTACCAGAAGTAAACCCAAAACAAACATAAAAAAAAGCTCAACTGATGGAATCCTCACCTCAACAGAGTATATAACAAAAGAAAAAAAAAGTCATGGCCAAAATCAGAATGAGCAACTTCCATGAAGACTAGAGATCTCTAATTCAATTAAGCAAGAAAATAAGAGGACCAATTAAGTCTAACACAGCTAACTATGAGGTTGGATAGCCTCTCAGGCTAAGAACAGCCGCAAGGTCTTTTCAGTTATGTTCAGAAACTTAAAGGTAACACATAGCAGTGTGCTGAACTGGTGGTTGATGTCACCCCCCCCCCCACCCACAGATCAGGGAGACATGGTGAATCTACTGGCTGATAAATTCAGCTCAAACTTCACCTCCTTCTACCCACCAGCTTCCCCCTGTAAAATTCCTACTAGCATACTCCCCCAAACTATTATCAGGGATCACGTTCTGACAGCACTCACTAAGGCCAAAATCACTGCCTCATTGGACCCCGACAATATCCCTGGCTGCCTCCACAATAGTCTAAAACATGATCCATCATGACCACTTAAGACACTCTTCAACTACAGCCTCAAAATAGGTTTTGTACCAAGTGAATGGTGGACTGCAGTGGTCATCCCCTCTTCATAAGGAAGGACCATCAACTGATCCAGAGAACTACAGACCTAACAATCTGACAAGTCTAATATGCAAAGCCATGGAATAAATTACTATGGAAATGATCAGCAAGGACATTGGAAACCTACATACACTAGACCCATCCCAGTTTGTCTTTGTTAGGGGAATGCAAGCCTACTTAACCTGGTTGATTTTTTCATGAAGGTCACCAAGACAACGTATGAGGGTAAAAGAATGCATACCACATACCTTGACCTGACCAAGGCATCCAATACAGTACTCCACTCAGGTATTGTTGAGAAACTCTCTGAACTAGGCATAAATCCCTACATAACTTGCTGGATTACTGGCTGGTCGACAGATAGGACCCAAGAAGTCAGCATTGGTGAGATCACCACCACCAAGAGATTGGTCACCAGTGGAATACCTCAGGGCTCTGTGCTGAGCCAAGTCATATTTAGCATCTGCTTCTCAGAAGTAAAGGCTAATGTCAGAGGCATTTGGCTCACCAAGTTTGCCATTTACTGTAAATGGGGAGCTATCACAGATTCTCCCCATGACATGGACATCTTGCAAAAGGGCCTAATGCAAACAAATGACTGGTGCTAAAGCCATGGTTTAAAACTCAATGCAAAGAAATGCATTTTAATTCCCTCTGGAAAATTGTCCACCCAAGTTATTTGCTCCAGCGATAAAACATCCCTAAAAGTCGATTCAGTAATCAGGGATCTCAGAACATATGAAGACAGCAATCTAGCCTTCGATCGACTTGTTGCAAATACTGTTAAGAAAATGTTGTTGCTCAGCTTGTAGGTAAGGGTGTGGAATGCAGGTCCAAGGAAGCTATAGTACCACTCTACTCATCCCTTATCAGACATATCATTGCATACAATGCTTCCTTTGCCATGTACCTAACCAGACACATGCAACAGTTAGAATGTCCACAAAGGTTCCTTACCAGGTGAATGCAAGACATACATATCTGTCCTACACAGATCACCTAAAGGTCCTATCTCTGTACTCAGTATGCAACAGACTCCTGAGAGGTGGTCTATGCCTGTCCCTCATGGATAGAGGATAATAAATTGGCTCATAAGCAGAAGACTAAATAGTGTTTGATAACCTAGTAAGAACCTGTGAAACTCTGAAACTATAAATAACCCTGGATCATTACAGACCCATACACTTGACCAGTCTAGTCTGTAAGACTATGGAAAGGATATATGTAACCTACAGTTTCTCAACCCAACCCAGTTTGGGTTTGTCAAGTGCAGGTCCTGCCTACTTAACCTGATTAACTTCTTTGAAGTCAATCTTTACCAATTTTCTGGGGGTGCACATCTCAGATGACCTATCCTGGTGGACTCATACTAGCTACACAGTGAAGAAGGCACAACGACATTTGCACTTCCTACAGAAACTGAGAAAGGCAAACCTGTCTCAGTCCAAAGCATCTGACTGCAAGGTTCTCCTGAGGGTAGTGAAGACAGCAGAAAAAGTCACTGTTTCCTCGCTCTCATCCATGGATGATATGCATGAGACTCAGTCCATGGGAAGGGCTAGGAAGATAATCAATGATCCCACTCATCTTGCCCATGACATGTACTTCTGCCTTTCCTCGGAGAGGCAGTATCACAGCTTACACTGCAAAACATCAAGACTGAACAGGAGCTTCTTCCCTCTATCCATAAGGCTGCTGAACTTGAATGCCAGGCACAACAGTGAATAATTAGATCAATATGCCACTTGTTATGAAGTATCAGCTATAGTAATCATTCTGACAAATTGCTTCAATAACTGGTACAGTTAGCCTGATTTCTTATGCTATTACTTCCTGAATGTGCAGTAGTCAGGAGTGAGTCACCACTCCATACATGTGCAATATGAACATCGAAATATATCATACTACAACTGATGAAGTGCAATATTCTAAGCAATCACAATGTGAAGTCATAGTCTTGCAATACCTACTAGCATAACACTGTCTAATGTCTTCATGTGCAATTGTGGTAATTCATTGTCTTGTCAATATTTTAATTACTACATATGTGCATTAGTCTTTCTGTCACTCAGACAATGTGTTCATTGTTATATCTTGCATGGGGACTGACCAAAGCAACATAATTTCGTTCTGCTTGCACTGCTGTGTATATATGATTGACAGTAAAAGTTTACTTTGACTTTGAAAACCTTACTGAAGTAATAGGTGAGGGCAATATAATGCACACCACTTATCTAGACCACTTATCTAGACCACTTATCTAGACCACTTATCTAGACCACATATCTAGACCACTTATCTCGGCTTTTGACACAATCACACACACACCTTGCTAAATGTCAATTCCTATGTAATTCACTTGATAATAAATTGGCTTATAAGCAGATCATAGGAAGTTAGGGTGACAGTCTTTACCTCCTTCAAAACACCAGTCACTAATGGTGTACCCCAAGATGTAATTCTTGGGCTACTCCACTTTGGCATTTGCTTCTCACAGAACATAGCTAATGTTAAGGCTTTTTGACTTATGAAGATAGCAGATGAATGCAAACTTGGTACCATCACAATCTCCACAGAGGCCACCAAGATCCTCCAAGAGGGTCTATCCAAGGCAAATATCTGGTGTCAAAATCATGAACTAAAACTAAATACCAAGAAGTGTACACTTGTATCTTTTGACACGCTTGACTCCCCTTTTAACTGTCATATTGACAATACACCCCTGAACATTGAACCTGTTGTTAGGGATCTAGGAAACTATGGTGACAGTGAACTGCCCTTTGATCATCACATATCCATTGTTGTAAGGGAGTCCATTTTCTCTGCACAGCTTATACCTAATAATTTTGCATCCAAGTCCAGGGATTTGCAAAATGAACAGAAAATGTTGGAGGGATAGGCATTTATCACAGACAGTACCACTTTTCTGAAACCATATTCCACTCCACGTAAACAAAGTATTTCTCTTACTTTCTTATTGGCCAACTAATCATGACAAGCCAGTCTGATACAGGACCCTATCAGTGGAAACTCACTGGATGTTGTATTACTGGATTTTAACAAAATGGTTTGCTCACTTCTCCTATTTCAATGCTGGTACTCAAAATGCTGAGTGCAGACAAGCTGAAAAAACAAAACAAAAAAAAAGACTGAAACTCAAGAAGAGTGAATCTTGAACATCACTCCTACTTAAAACTTCTTTTTTGCAGGGGACCAAACTGGCTACACCCCCTGATTTACGGGTCAAGTCTCTCCCCACCCCCTGAACTTATGTATACCAACTCCAAGATCACTATACCTTGGACAAAATGGAATCTTCTGAGAAATGGCCAACTTGGACTTAAAATATGTAAGTCCATTTTTCGGTCATTCAGTCTCTGTGTTTTGGCACTTAGTCTAGCAAGTCCCGACATTTCCAATGGTTATCATTTTTGGAGGTATGCACCTATTTTCAGACTCAGTTTATCCCATCACATGATTTTCTCAATCTCAACCCCATTGCATATGATTTTAAAACTGACTAATGCACATTTAACTAGACTACATGATCGATATACTGCAAAATAAATGACTTTTTGAAGCAAATTTTTACATCTGCTATTGCAATTTTCATATTTCACAATGTGTTGTTCAAAATATGCTTATATTTTTGTTACTCACAGTTTTTAAACCTTTGTTTCCAAGCAAAATCCCATCAAGGGCAGGGAATGCACAGTATGCCTGCATGTCTGTCTGATGATCACCTAGGGAAACAGTGACACACCAATAATAAAATGCTTGTTTTTGTCTACAGTATAACATCCTACAGATCCCATGAGACAACAGTCAATTCCCTACACTTCCATAACAGCAAGGATATATGGAAAATTTGACAGAAGTATTATAGGCTGTAGTCTAGGAGTCCAGAGGACTTTATATTAGCAGATCAGCAGATACGAAGCAAAATTAATACTTATATAATAGAGAGAGTGAGAGAAAGAAACTGAGTTAAAACATCAACATAAAAATGCTAATATAAATATGGGCAGAACACCAGAATATTCATATTATGTATCTTTATGCTACCAGCCATTATCCGCAGTAATACAATTAGTATAACATACTCTTCTCAAGGCATTAATGGAATAGCATGATCATACACTTAATGCAGCATAACGAACTGTGCGTTTAAGTCCTGTAGTCCAGCTATACCCACCTCCGTGATATACTCACAGGTAATATCTTTTGATTGACTTAACATAAATGGGTGTCAGCTTCTATAAGGTTTAAGTCAATTTAATATTGAGAGCAATGGTTAACAACTGCAACTGTACATTTAAGAGGTAATTTAAATGTTTGTAATAACCCACATTATTAGCTAAGCCACACTGACAATTTAATTTGCAAAGTTGCTTCCTACATTTGCTGTGCTGATAATACATTTATATTTTATCAATATATTCCTTTGAGGTTTGAAATTCAATGACACAATTTAAGGAAGATTAAAGTGCAAGAATGTCTCATTAATTGCTTTGCTAATTCAGTTCCCTCTGTTTCTCAAGTTCTCAGGCTCCTGAAGGACGGTGCTGACCCATATACTCTGATATCCTCAGGTGGATCACTTCTTCATCTGGTAAGACTAATCCAACAAATTGTTGAGAAATTAAGCACTAGCATTTCGATTGTACATGTAACCCTTAGACCAGCTACTGCTTAACAATATACTGTTATCTGTTGTCGGTGGCTTTACAGATTGAGTGAAATTTCTATAAAGATTACTTTCAAAACATTTAGAAAAATGTTGACTTAGTATAAAATAGGCTAATTCAAATGACAAAATAATATTCATATCTAGTGTAGATTATATGGAAGATGCATCTACATTGCTGTAATACCAGAAATGTATTTTAATTAAGGAAAAGCAAAAAGCCTCATGATAGGACATGACATGAAAGGAAAATGAGGCATATGGTAAAGGAATGCAGAAGTAGCACAGAAACAAGGTAACAGGTAGTTAACAGACAGATATAACGCAGTTCAGCAGTTGACTATTGGATGCATGGAATTGTTTGCACCAGACCTGGGAGTCTGTGTATCAGAGTACAAAGCAAAATGCAATGACCTGGATTATTTTATGCATGTGAAAAGAGGGTCTATAGGTGTGCACATTGCAGTATGTATACAAACAGCATATTGCACACACACACACACACACACACACACACACACACACACACACACACACACACACACACATGTGCGCGAGCGAGCACACACATGCACACCACACACACACACACACACACACACACACACACATACACACACACACACACACACACACACACATGTGCGCGAGCGAGCACACACATGCACACCACACACACACACACACACACACACACACACACACACACACACACTCGTATGTGTAAGCACACACACACACACACACACACACACACACACACACACACGGACACACACATGTATGTGTAAGCGCACACACACACACGTATGTGTAAGCACACACACACACACGTATGTGTAAGCATATGCACACACACGTATGTGTAAGCACACACACACACGTATGTGTAAGCACACACACACACACGCGCACACACACACACACACACACACACACACACACACACACACACACACACACACACACACACACACACCTTATGAGTAGCAGTGGCCACATTAAAGAAACACAATGAAGTATAATGGCATAGGATCATAGGAGGTTACTAGGCTAATGGCCATAGCGCCTTTTTTAGCCTTGCCATTCATGCCCAAATTTTGCCATCTGTCAATGCCCATCGGATAGAATGTCTTTGATATTTGTCTGTGTCTTAGGATATCTACAAATGGCCCCTGTCCTCATGGGCCACAGACAACAAGCCAGAGATGAATTTTTGATTTCCCATCCATTGGTCCAAACTGCATTTGAATACGCTCTATATGACCAGATCATTATTAGAAACCTATGTGACTGAGATTCTTTTCAGTTTACTGACAGATATACCTTATTTCATAAGCTAGGGAAACCAAAATAATGAAAATACATGCTAATGAAAGTCTGATATATGAAATAGTTCTTGGCAAATACTACACATTAACAGCTATGTGAATTTATATAGTGCTTCAACATTAGAACAAGCCCCCTTCTATCCACACCTCCTGGGACCCTGCTGTAATCCTAAGGAACATTTTCTCAGAATAATGTTTCATGAGAGTGAAATTAAGGGTTGTATACTAATTCTGAGTTTGTAGCACCATGACAGTGAATATGGATATGTTTACTAATTCTGAAGTTGTAGCACCACAAGAGTAAACATGGATATGTGTACCAATTCTGAGTCTGTGGCACTATGAGAGTGAAATTAAGATATGCATACTAATTCTGAAGTTGTGGCACCATGAGTGTGAATATGGATAAGTACACTAATTCTGAAGTTGTGGCACCATGAGAGTGAATGTGAATACATATAATAATTCTGAGGTTGTGGCACCATGAGTGTGAATATGGATATTTATACTAATACCGCAGTCATGACGCCTCAAAGTATATTGCTTACTGCGATGTACAGTAACGTTGGGTTAGGTGATATTGTTAGCAGAAGAATAAGCGGTAGAGCACCTATGTCAAGGGGTACAAGGGTGCTGCAAAAATGTTTTAAAAGTGTAACAGAAAGTTTTAGAATTGTGTTCTGGTAGTAAAAACCACAATTTATTTTTTACACATTTGAGGCTCACAGACTTATGTGTCATAGTTGTGATACGGAATACATTCTACTGTTAATGAGACCTCATATCACCATTGATAGAGTAACGTCAAGTTACATGAAATTGTTTTCCTGGAAATTTGTATCTCTGAGGTTGGTGACCTCAAACTGACAATATAAAAGTTATGAGAGTGTGGAGAGGCTTGTGTCCCAAACTGGAGTGAAGAAGCTTGCCACTTGCAAACATTGTAGTGTTTTGACATTACTTTAAGTGATTTGCAGTGGTCTCAGTTTTCAGCACCTAAATGGTTATTAAATGAATATAGTTACATTCATTAAAGGTTTCTTATCATACAAGCAAGCTTTAGTGTAGCGGTTAAGTCCCCTTTCTGTCAGGTAATACTAATGCACCATAATGAAAACTGGATATTCAAATTGTTTGGTATAACTTAATGTGTGTTGGAAACTGAAACCCTGAATATCATAACTTCTCATTCCTCCAACCACTCACTCTCAAATGTACCTTCTTCCTATGCCACCCTTTATATCCCCCACCTTAATACTTCCTCCCTCATCCTCACCTTCCCCTCCCCTTTTCTACAACCCTACTTTTGTAAATATAATGTATATACTATAGCAATAACCCACACCTGGGTGTGGGTAATGCTGGATTTACCCACGGTTGGTGTGGTTTGGTCACGAGGGCGAAGCCCGAGTGGCCAAACAAAGCCAACCGTGGGTAAATCCAGCATTACCCACACCCAGAAGTGGGTTATTGCTATTATACAATGACATTATTTAAGGGGAAAAAAATAGTTTTCTTAAATAATGACATTGTATAATGCCTCCTTGCTGCCCTTCCGCAGCCGTCTGGTATTCTGCGGCAGTTCTGATGTACTGCGCATGCATATGCATACGCAGTACATCAGAGCTGTGGGCAAAAGCAACAGAGAAAGCAAGATCTCCGTTGCTTTTTACAAACTGTTTTGCTATGTTAAATGGGTTTAACATAGCGAGACAGCTTTAAAAGAAGCCCCGGAGAATCTCTGTTGCTTATTTTAAAGCTGTCTCGCTATGTTAAACCCATTTAACATAGCGAGACAGTTTTGAAAAAAGCAACGGATAAAGCAAGATTTCTGTTGCTTTTTACAAACTGTTTCACTATGTTAAATGGGTTTAACATCGCGAGACAGCTGAATCTGCGTTGCTTTTTTTAAAGCTGTCTCGCTATGTTAAACTCGTTTAACATAGCGAGACAGTATTGTTGTAAGAGTTATAGTAATGGAAAAACCTTTTTCCATTACTATAACTCGGATTTACAACGTGCATGCTGACCAATCAGTGTGCACATTTTTGAATATTAATGGGGGGGTTGTTGTATAATTTATTTTCTTTAATGTTTATACTTCTGAATAACATATCTTTTCATTATTAAAATACTGCAGTCAATTCTCTGACTTGTTTTGACTAAAATGCTTTTACATTGTGTTACTATTGTTAATGACTGCTGCCTCTATTCTCTGGTTGGGGTCACCCAGACTGAGCTTGAAAATGGTTCTTGTGGATGATGACCCTGTTAACAAAAAAATGAATAAATAAATTATATGGTACAAACTTTTTAATGAAGGTTTGTAGTACATCTTCCCTACGTGTACCTATTTCCAGTTGTGTGACATTCACTATTTTTGGAATATTGTACAACTCTAATTTCATAGCACAAAATTCAAACACGGTGTCTTCATTTTCAAGTGGTTGGAAATTTCTGGCATCTAGTTTGTGAATTTGCGGGATTTTGTGGTATACTTCAGGTGACTTGTCATGAGCTCATATAAACCATATAAGGCACAATATTACAACATATGTTGCACTGAATTATTTATCATTGACTTAGTTACTTCATATATCATTTGGAATGGACTGGCACTGAGTGCACTGATTTTACTTATCAGAACATGTGATCTGTTCAATGTCTAATTATAATATGTTTAGGCATCCTGCTGTATTGTTTTGCCAAGTGGAAGTTCTCTGTCACTTAACAGATATTAAGACATTTGCTGACTTAACTGATAAAAAACTAAAAACTATATTTAACTTGAATGTGAATGTTAGTGTATCTGAAGAAGTTATTGCAGCGCAATAACAAAAAGCACTTCATTAAATAGTTTTTTACATTTGGACTTGTTTTTCCCACCGTGCCTCTTGTGAAAATTTGCTGACTTCACAGTACAGCAGACACATTGGTGAGTTATTTGAAGTGCATCTCTATATGTCATTAGGAAACCTGTATGGCAGTTGCTTAGCTAGCATATTTGACACCCTGAGCTAAAAAAATTTTTAACACCTCAAAGCAGAGATTGTTTTCTAACACGCCTCTCCTCTACAACAGTTGTTTTCTGTAACAGTCATGAAATGAAACAAAATAATGGCCAGAAAACAAAACAGCAATTTTTTTTAATGAACGTAGTATATATAATCATGGCAGAAAATTAAATGAAAATATTACAGTAAAGATAATGAAAAAAATCCCAGTTATATTTTTGATCAGGGGAAACTTACACCTACAAACTGACTTGTTGCAGTACAACAAAACATTACTGTTTATATTTTTGAGCATTAGCTTCTGCAGATTTATCAATGATTGTCAAAATGTATCTCCTTTGTATGCTCATGCTCAGTAGAGAGTATAGCCAGATTTGTCAGTCTATATTTGCTCATAGTTGAATAAAGAACACTTTAATTAATTTTAGTTTCACAAAGTTTCTTTCACGTGATGCAAGATATACTCAAATAGTTAGGAAAAATCTTAACCGTACAGGTGACTATGGAACAGATTCATAAAAATCTCATTTCACAGTAAATTCCAGAAACTGCAATACTGTCCATGTCTTTGTTTTTTTCAGGATGGATTCTAGCAGCTTTCAAATGTTTTTGTAGTTCATAAAATTTTGACTAAAAGATCTTCACTGGAAAAGTCATCATAAATGTCTACTATACTTCACAGATGTTTCTGAAGTTGTTCTTTTGCAAACAATAAGAATAGTGACAACAAACGCTGACATTATTTGATCCATTGGTTTTGAATGAGTAACCCTCTCTTGCTGAAAATGACAAGGCATTCAAACATTGTCTGTTGGATTTTTTTTCTGGCAATGTAAAACTTATATCTTTTTCCATTGCCCTTCTTCAAAACTTGATTCTGTTTTCTTTGCGGATGTCCACTTCCTTGCATTTTGCTTTTGCATAGTTAATGGCCTTCTCCACAGTTTCTGTGCATTGAACTTCAAGATAAAAACGTAAAGCTTGGAGTTTTACTGTACATTGTTCAAGGCTGATTCTGACTGTTTGTAAATATTTTTTGTGTCTCATTAACGTCCTCTAAAAATTCACACCAAAAAAAGATAACTTTGAAAAGAAAAAAGTCACATACAACAGCGAGCAAAATCTGAGCTGACCCTATTTGTCCATATTTTGTTTTAACTCGCTCAGCACTTCAAAGACTGAGATTACCTTTTCAAAACTGGCCTTTACTACCTGCACAGCTTCATAATGACTGGAAAACTCTTTTCCACTGTTATACCTACATTCTGCAATATTTCCCACTGATGAGGTGAAACTAAAAAGAATGAAGGCAATTTTTTTTCCAAAGTTCAAAAAAATGACAGACATGATGAAACACTTCCAGAAGAATGAACTCTGCAGAGGTTCAGAGAACGATTTCACAAGGTGCAAATAATTTTGGATTAATTTCTTTGATTTTTGCATGAAAACCACTGTGGATACCATTGATGCAGTATTATCATAACCCTGCCCACGAGAAAGCTTTATGTCCGGTCCATCACTTTCCAGTTTTTTTTTTTTTCAAAATCTCTTCTGTGAGTTCAGCAGTACTTTTCCCAGAAATAAGAAAGAAGTCCAAGAAGGACTCCTTTATTTCCATTTTACCATCTTCAGTATAGACATTCCAGATCACTTCACACATTTGATCATTGTGTGAAACATCAGGAGTGCTTTCAAAAAGAATTCCAAAGTATTTTGCTCTTCTAATATCTGCCAACTATTTCTTCTTTGACATGATTTCCTAGAAGATGAATGAATTCATTTTGAATTTTGGTAGACGTGTATGAAATTGATATCCTTTCAGAAGAAATGTGTTTAAGCTTTACAAAATGTTCCCTTAACATTTGGTTGCATTTTGAGTGCAATTCTACCAATAACAAAAACAAATTCCTTTGTTTGTTGATGACATATTCTTTGTGTGACTCTGTGGAAAGGAGGGTTTTGTTTAGCCAAAAACATAATTATGTCCAAAAGATGATGTAAAATATCTCCCTCAATTTTTTCCTCTTTTATTCAGTTAGGATATGGAGAAATAAGTATGAATCAATGTTCAGATACCAAGAACTGTTTAAGCAGTCAGCTTAGTGTTCATGTAGAAACTGAAATCAAGAAGTCTGAAATCAGTCCCAGATCCAGCTTAATTATCCGAGTCAGCATATTTTACTAAGGTATTTGCACTTTTACTTTCATTTTATCATTTCCTGATGCTACAGAGTCCACAAAATGCAACCAGACAAATTAGGATTTATACACATTGCTATCAAAATTGCATTACCATTTTTCTTTGTACAATAAAAAGACATAATCCACATTACCTGCTAGTTTACAGCCATTGCTGCTCAGAATTGATAGAAAGCAAAGGCCATAGTTGTCTTATGGCTAACATCTATGTAATCTGATAGACAGTACAGATACAGCACATAGTTTCTGCGGCCAACACAGTGGTATAACAAAATGCACAAGTTGAGCTATGGAACAGTAGTTGGCTAGTTTGATGGAAAATTACATTGGAAACAGCACAGATACTTGCAGACTCTTTGCTCTGCAGCTGTTGTCTGCATATGTAGCTGTGTTTTACATGTCTGTGGCACAGAACCATTCAGCTAGCATTTTGATAATTCTGTGAGACTATTAAATAAAGAATGACAGTGCATCTTATTTTAGTCTTCCCCAGGGCAATGCATATGCTGTATGTTTTATCCATTCTGTTTACAAAATATTTAGGAATTTCAAATGTTTGAAGTTATGCACAGCCCTCATACTCATGAAATGAAATATTAGCACTAGAAGAAAATAAATCAAACAATATTAATAGCATAACAGTATGTTCTGTTTAAAAAGAATGTGTATTCATGTGAGGTTTCTGGCTTGGTTTTCTTGAAACACTTTCTGTATCTTTTTTGAATGTGTTACATTTTCACTTTGGGGTAAATTCTACTTTTTGTCAAAAATGTCTTAAATGAAAGAGGCATTTTTTAAACAAAGCAAACAAACAAAAAGAAACATAATCATTTGTCAGTAGGTCTGTTGCATGTCCTTCCCTGACAGTAGCTTGTGATATACTTGCTTTCTGCCATGTGATCTAAAACATGAGTGCTTGAACTCTCACTAGCCCAATATACTAGGTCTACATAGCCCTTCCAACACACAACCTAATAAACTGAATAGTCCTACCAGAATCCTAACTTTCTCCTTAAAATTCCCACCTGATTCCCAAACGGATTTCTCACTTCCTTAACCTAAAACTCAATTTCCTCTCCATAACCTTAAAACTCTCCTCATGTTCCCTAATCCTAAACCTTCCTTCCCACTCCCTAATCCTAAAATTCTACTCCAGTTCCCTATCCATGTCTAACATACTTACCTCACTCAAACTTGAATAACATGCTCTGCCTGGTAAGCTGTTTCAGCATGTTGCCTGGGTCATTTGCATATCTAGTACAGGAAGTTTAAGGTATCACACAGTGAAAACTATAGCTTGGCTAGGTTTTCTTGTAGTTTTTATTAACTGAACTCATATTTGAGTTTGAATACCAGCGTCAGCCTGCCTGAGCTACAAAATACTCAATTCCCTGACTTTGAGACAGTGATTTATATGTGCTTGTATCAGAAGTTTCATCAGCATTTCCAAAAATTTTTAGGTGAACAGTATCTTAGCAGCTTCATCAGACCCCAAAGCTAACAGACTAGCAGGAAAATGTGATTTTAACTTCAATGGTTAAATATGAAGTCATCATCTTTGCTGTCTGCAGCATTTTGTAGTAACTAAAAACAAACATTCTTTTTGCAGGTTTATGCAAAGAAAAATCATTGTCAACATGAAGTAATTTCAAATTATTAGTTACTTCTGTTGCTGCCTTGACAAGACTGGTGTACACAGCTGCACAACGGCCTTATTAGTAAACTGTTTGCAGTTGTGATAGAATTTATATACCTGTGATACATAAAGTCATACTCTTTCATTAGAGTAATTTGTGGATTTTTTTTGAGATAACAAGTACAACAAAACATACAAAGGAGATAAACATATCTTATTTCTAGGGTTTGCTTTTACAAGTACTGAAGCAAACAGTAAACGTAATTTTGTTATAGCATAAACCCACATGCTCTTATCTGTACACTGTTTTCACTATTGGACTCAAAATAGTGGTTATTGTTGAATCATGTCATATTTCTATCATTTCAAACATAAGATGAATTACTATTATAGTTAATTCATGAGCAGCATTTTGGATGCAGTACATTTTCTAAAGACTAGTTTATAAAAATCTCATGAAGATTCAGAATTAAGCATATTAAGGAATCAAACATTTTAAGAACAGTCTAAAGAAATTTTTGCCAAAGAAGGTTTACAAAAATATCCTGCTAACTGACAATTAACTGATAAATGCTTTGCTGAGTAATAATTCTTTTAACAAAATAAAAGTCTTCAAGGTTAATAGGTTCATAGTTATAAACTAGGCTAATGAACACTGGGGCCTTTATAAGCCTAGCCATGCAACACAAACCAATTGTCTCCCTTTGTAACACGAGTGTCTTAATTGGGGGGGGGGTATGTTTGTTAGCAGGGGTATGTTAGGATGTTGCTATTATCACTTTTATGTAATTTTATCTATAGTACTGAAGTCTTATAGGAGAGTTGTGAGATCTATAGAAAATCATGTATTTAAAGGGAACGTTATGTTATGAAAATATTTTCCCCCATATCTGTCAAAGAAATGAGAAAATCATCTTTATAGCTTTCAAGCTAATGCTTGATTTTTGTTTGATAATGTTTTTTTTTTTTTTTTCAGTATTGGCAAATTTTAAGGCATACTTTTGTAAGTAAGAGGGAATGTGAGAGTTTCATATCCTCCCATAGGGTTATGGGGTGTTGCTACCCCTCTCTACACACTAAAAAATACAGATTTTGAATAAATGCAGTTTGTGATCTTTTGGTTACAATTCAGTGCTGTTGAAGAAGCATGGTCCCTATTTTGGGGAGACCAGTTTTCTAAACTGGCTGATTATGCTTTAACATAGCCATAGATTCTTCAGTATAGGACATTCTTTAAAAAGTTTTAATAATTCTGCGCATTTAATTCTAAATATGACAAAGAGAGCATTACAATCCTACTGAAAATGTTTACTTTAATATCAAGACAAAATTATGTCACTTTTATAAAACTGCATCTATAATTTGACTGTGTGTTCCATTTTTTTCTTTTCCAGTGTGCGCGCTATGACAATGCCTTTACTGCTGAGATTCTGATTGACCGTGGAGTAAATGTTAATGGTCAGGATGAAGACCTTTGGACTCCATTGCACATAGCTTGTGCATGTGACAACCCAGACATTGTACTGATGCTTGTCCTGGTAAGAACCTGTTATCCTATTTTGTGGCACTGAAAATGTACAGCAGGAGAAATCATAGGCAGTATAAACACAAGCAAAGTAAAAGCATGCTGAACAGAATATCTGACCAAGACATTCTTAGGTTTGAAGTCTAGTTCTTTCCAAAACTATCAAGAACTGTATATGTATGTTTAAAGAGATATAGTGTATAGTTTCAACTCCCTTAGTATGTATCAATTTTTGTAGCATTATGTAAACATGGTATAAAATATAAGAATTGTTTTCACCAGGAAAATCCTTATAACTGCAAATTACAGATTAAACATTGTAGCAAATGCTGTTTCAAAGGATATGCTCAGTTTGAGAGAGATTCTTAAAATAATTATGTTTTAATAAAAGTAATTAGTAACAGTGAAATATATACTTTCCTCTGTCTATGTGAATGCATCTCTTTCTATATCAATGTGTATATATATATATATATATATATATATATATATATACATACACACACACACACACATTTTATATATATATATATATATATATATATATATTTTATATATATATATATATATATATATATATATATATATATATATATACTGCAAGTTGGTGGTGCTGCAGTAGCGCTGTCGCCTCACAGTAAGACGTTGTCCCATTCGATTTTCAGCTAGAGCGTCTTCTATCTGAAGACATGCGTGAATGGGTGTACCTTCATTGAAGGTTGTGCATCAGGGCTGGCAACTCGGCACGTAAAAATCTACTGCCAATCATTAGCGGACCAGAGTTCCGCTGTGGTGACCCCTAACTGGGAAAAGCCGAAAGACACAACAACAACATATATATATATATATATATATATATATATATATATGTATATATACACATATATATGTATAGATATGGATAGATATATGAGTCTACCTTGATTTATTGAATTTGCCGAATTTTAGGGAAGCTTAAAGTAAATAATGCTCATGGGGACGGGGTTTGGGAGGTTGGTATAATGTCTAAGGTGCTTACCTTTACAAACACAAAATATCCCATAGGATAATTAGCTAGGCTCAAAATGGGCCACATGAGGTAGTTAGCCTAGCACTTACCTGTGAACCTATAAAATGGAAACATAATTGTCGATTCTGTATGCAGTATAAAAATGATATCGTTGAACTCTAATAAGAAATATATATTTACACCGCATGGAGTATGGATGACACAAAACAATACAGATGGATTATTTTATCAAATTATGGGGGCATGGCAAATTTGTGCAGGACCACAGAGTGATCCAAATTGCTGTTGTGCTGCATTACGTCTACACTGTTAATTGGAGTCTCATCCACACCTACCTCTGTCTCTCCCTCCAGTTTTTCCTGCCTCTGAAATGTCAATTCCAGTTGTGTGGACTGATTATCTCATTGACAACTTGAGGTATAGTTTTCTGGTTCTTTTGAGTCATGCTGTAGGACTGTTATGTTGGGAGATTTCATGGAGGTTATTTTGAATAATAATTGTATATTTTTGAAGGAGAATATTATAAACAAACAACTGGTATAGCAACCTGGCACTGCTTGTGACCCCTCATATCCAAATACATTATTAGGCCAGTTGAAACATAATTACATTTTAAGTCAGGTTTCATGGAATACATAGTGGTTTATTTGGGCTTCCTGGATGACATGTTCCTTATTTGGAAAGGAAACCCTGCACAGCTAAATGAACATATTATCTTTTTGAAATAAAGTACAGATGTTTTAAGGTTTACCTTTTCATACTCATTGGAGACTATTAATTATTTAGATGTGTTTATTATGAAGGACTTTATAAATAAACTTTTGCACTTTTCAAGTAACTACCCCAAGTTTCAAAAGAGAGGGTTGGTTAAAGGTCAGATGGTGTGTATGTCTAGGCTGCTTTCTGAAAATGATCAATTTAGTTTTGAGATTGATGATTTAATACAGATGTTTAGACATATATGTTACCCACAGACATTGTTAGAAGAGATTAAGGTTGAAGTTATTAAGAAAAGAAAAAAGAACATATTTGACCCCATTCTAGGTAATGCTTCTCATATTAAATGAAACACAAATAACAACTTTAATAATTTTGAGCAAACTCTGGTATTGAAGTTTGGGTTGGAGAGTAATAAAGTCACGCACATTGTCACCAATAACTGGAAATGTATTGAATGTGACAATGTATGCAGTAAGGTAATGGGGGATGGACCAAGGTTTGAATACTAGAGACACCCTGATATCAAGGAAAATTAGAATGGGGAAATAATAAATGGGATGCCAGTACAACAAATACATTATTTAGTGGTATGAGAAAATGTGGTGCCTGTGCTCAATGTAAGTACATTTATGAAGGACATTTTAAAACTTACAACATATTATGATGACTTTTAATTATTCCCTGTGATTGTAACAGTGATTATAATGTGTCTTTTTTTTGTTTGGCATTTTGTGATTTCTGCCATTGTTATTATATGGGTAAGATGGAGGCAGCTTTGAAAAGGAGGATCTCTGAACACGAATATGATATTTAAGTAATTGTATTCACAACAATGCACTTGATAACCACAAGCTAAAATGTTCAGATAACAAGAAATTTTATTTTTTATCTGGAAAAGGTTCCATTGAACCCAAGAGATGGACCATGGGAAATCGGATTGCAGTACAGGGAACATTTATGGCAGATGTGTTTAAACGCTGGTATGCACTCAGATGTAAATGATGCCATCTCACTAAGTAGTGTGCTAAAATTACATTCTGCCAAGTTATAACATCTGTAATTTACAAATGATACTTTTATCCTTTGTAGCTTTATTATTTATGTGAAAGTTTTTTTTTATTATTGTGGGTTTTAAATTTTTTTTATATGAATTAGATGAATATTTACTATATAAATTCTGTTTACTGGATGTTTGTTAGCCACATGGTCTCTTGAGAGATGTTTTAAGCATGTTTTATGTTTTTTAACTAGTTCTGATGAAGTCTGATACAGAGCAGACAGAAGCACAACTATTTTTTAGTGGCTATTAAATTTCTTTTATATTATATACCCTTTGTATTTTTTGATTACTCTATTGGGACAGGAATGTCTGTGTCACATTTGTGAATATTGGGAAACATACAAGTATGAATATAACTTGGGGCCAGAATCATTAATGAATACACAAAGATTATACTTTGTGTACATTATCTCCACTCAAAAAAATCCCTGCCATATTTTTTGTGCTTTCGTAGTGAACATGCACTCTACACTTTGTGGTAACCTTTAAGGCTGCAATAAAATTAGTAGGAAAACTAAAATTAGGTGGTAGAAGGTGTGAGTTATGCCTGTGTTGTTCACTTAGAAATGTGTACACTTAGTTTACACTTAGTGTAGGCATTAATGAATCCCAGGAAAGGAGTTTTCCTGTACTCTGATTATAGTGACCAGAAGTTGGTACAGAGATATTATGAAAAGGTGTCTGGAACATACCGAAGAAATATATAAAAGGATCCTGTCATTACTGATACATATAAAAAAGATACAGAGTACAGAAACACAACCAAATGGTCAGGAGCAATTTGTCAATTGAAAGTTACAGTAGCGAAGGTGCCAGAAGGTTCCATTATCACTGATACATATGGTCTCCCATTTAGAGCTAGACAACCTGAAAAGTTAAGTTAGAAGGACCCTAGGAAGCCCAGGCTGCAAGAAGTGATGGAATTTTAGATAAATTTCTCATTCTTCACTGGTCTAAACACATGCTGTCAGGTACATAAAACTGAGAGGGATCCAAACAGTCACTGTATGATTAATGATGGTTAAGAGCAAAACAGAGCTGTAGGAATTAATATACATTTTAGTGCTGACAGTTCTGCTATCAAAAGTATAACAATAATCAATTGGAAGTTACTAAAAATGAATGCAGATGTCTCTGCGGTTGTGGAAGAGAGCCCTTGCTTTCATGAAATCGGGGTGAAAAATAATGAACAAGCAGTGAACAAAAGGGCTTCATAAAAAGAAAGGAAACAGATGCATGTTTCCTTTTTTTAAAATGTACTAACTCCATACAGTATATTACATTCACATGCAGCCCTCATGTGTGATGTACCATATCACAGTAGTGGCTGGATAATTCATTTCCTAATTTATCCCCTCCCCCCTTGATTTCTGTATGGATTCTACTTCTCTTTCCTCTGGTTATAACTTTGTTCTTGTAGCATTCTATTATGACTTTCCATTGCTCTTTCATTCCTCCCTTCCTTACCCTAGTCACCCATTATCATTTTCACCCCATGTCCAAGAGCTTATTGTGCAACCCATGCTCCTATTTTGTTTTTGTCCTGTCTAGTTTTGAGTGACAATGATGTTATTAAATTCTGCAAGAAATCAGCAAGATAATATTGTTCTGATGTCCTCTTATTTCTTTACATACCATACAAAAAATTCCCAAATGTGCTCACTTCCTTTTGAACTGTCTCCAAATCTTCTTTTCCTGCTTCCAGCCTTGGATTAGAGGATGAAAACATCATTTTTAGTTTCTTGGTATGTGAGGCCTTATTTATTTATCTCATAAATCGTTTTGTTAGTGATATCCAGGGAGCAGGGTTAGGTTTGTCTAATTAATGCTTATGCATTTATTGTGGTTACTTAGATATGGCTGAAATAACTAACAGTTTTGTTGAGGTGTGACACCTTTAGAGAGTTTCACTAACTGAGCCTGAGAGCTTCTTTCAACATGTTATTTTTGAATTTGCAGAGATTTCTTACGTGATTATAAAGAAAAGATTAATGAGTCGTGGACACAATAGTGAAAACTCATGCTGTCTGTCTCCTGATGCAGTATACTGGTGACAGATTATTTTTTTCATTGGTGACTGCTAGTTTTAGTTCTATTTCTGTTAATATTAGCCAATCAGGAGAGTGATTCTGTTGCCTCAGCCATAAACATTGAGCCCGAGTAGTTTAATGTTGTGTGGGTAGAAGATTAATGAGGTAGATATGTTTGTAGTGGGGTAGGTGGGATAGAGTGAGAAGTGGTTGAATCTTGAGAGTATGGGCCACAGTTAGGATGAAAGTCACTGTTTACCAGAAGTAATGCATGATTTTGGAAGAGGGAATTAAATTATATATATTTGTTTTCTTCTGGGAAAAGATGGTGGAAGTGCAATGAAAATTTGATGATTTATGTAACAAGGCTGAAGAAGTGGTAGAAAGTAAAAAAGAAAGCCAGATTTGCTCACTCAAATAGCTATGTGTTATTCTAGCATCAGCTATAATCCATCACAGACATTTAATCCAAAGAGAGCAATTAATATATAACATATAAGTTTACTATCTTCTGTATCTTAACAATGTTAAAATACAAATAGCCACTTCAGATTTTATCAGATGCTGTTTAGAAATAAACTTACTAGGCTGAAGGAGAAAAGGTCTGTGGCTGCTAGGGTTTACAATATATGAGGAAATAGTGGTGGGGTACTATTTATAAATGGCTTGCTTGTAAGAACCTATCTATAAAGGTGAAGAGAGAGAGTTTACTTTATGAAAAAGAATACGAGAATGAAACAGGAGCAAATGTCTTCAAGGTGTTTGCGGGAGCTCATGTACAGAGGGAGAGAATCAGTCTGTGCAAGTTTAGTTTACAGATCCTACTAAGATCTGCTTGTGAAGTATAAGAAATAAGGTTAGTAAAAATAAAGAAATTATTGAAATAGTCTTTATGGAGAAGTAAAAATATTGCATATACATTGACCATTGCTTTAAAAGATGGGCTATGTAGAGCTGATTGCAGAAATAATAAATTATTTTTTTCTCAGATATTTTTTTTTATTTTCAATTAAAATAACATTTACATAATATTTTTAAATATCATTTTAAATATCTATATACAATATTTACAATAGTCTGACTTTCAATTATATACACTGTATGTTATTAAATATAGAATTAACAGATCAGTTATCAGAGAAACAATATTGATTATTGCAGAGTGTCCAACAAAGATATAACTTTCTTCCAAGGATTATTTACCAATGGCCTGGGATAGATTCGTAGTTCTTTGATTTTTATTTCCATCAATGCAGTTATCTTCAGTAAAGTGTAGAATTTTTCCAAGGTCAGGGGTGAATTTGAATTCCACCTTCTGGTTACACATTTCCTAGATATAGCAAGTATTGTCCATAACAAATACATATTTGTCTTATTTAGGTAGGGACTTCATTTACATTTAGCATTATCAATACTTTAGTTAAGGTAAAGGATTCATTAAATAAAGCTTGTAAAAAATGATTGATTCCATTCCAATATGATTTAATTTTATTACATTCATAAAAATATGAATCCAGTCTGCTTTATTTGACTTTTCACACCTCCAGCAAAAACATTTTTAGTAGTATTGATCTTTTTAATTTTATCTGGTGTTAGAAATGCTCTATGTAAGTATTTCCAGTTAAATATTTTCCAGTACTGTGTGTTAGAGGTGTAATTAACTGAAAGTAAGATGTTACTTTTAATTTCTTCTGTTAACTGCAATGACTGACCTTTTGTTAACAGCTGCCAGTATGATGGTTTGGGAATTGTTTTATATGTTATTAACATATTAACATATTATTTATATAGATTTGAAGTGGAATTTTTCTTTTCACAACTATTACATATAAATTCATACAGAAGACTTATTAGATTTGGAATATCTTTAAATGAGGAATTATTAATTAATCTGCATAAATCTTGAGTGTACATTAGAATGCTTTATACGGTTAACCAGTCCTGTGTTGGAATATTGTAAGCGGTTTTATCATATGTATATCTAAAACATTTAATTTATTTACACATTGAAACCAGCATAAAAATCCTATTTGTTCCCAGGAGGTTGTTTTTTCCCTATATATTTTGTGAGGAAAGTTCTTAATGATAGTAAATGGGGTTACAAGGTCAAACCAAAGTTTTAAATCTATGTTTGCATTGATAAGTTTCCTAAATAAACTGATGTTATGATTAATCAGTGTTGTTTTAGAAGGTTTTGTTATATCATATTGCATACTTATGCATAGTATGTACCAGGGTTTGTTTGATTTGTCTACTATTAAAAATATTTTAACAGATGAAATTCATTTGCTGATATAGCCGTTGTTAATTCTTTCCAGTTGGCAAAATAATTTGGGTTTATCCAGTCTATTGTAGTTTTAAGCACAGATGCTTTTATATATGTTTCTAATTCTGGAAAGTTCAATCCTCCTTGTTTCCAGGGTCTAATGTGATGAGTTAGAGCTACTCTATTCTTTTTGGGATACCAAAAAAATGTTATTAAACGTGAGTTTATTTCTTTAAGAATGCATCTTTGAGGAATTAACTGTATTGCTAATGCTACATATAGTATTTTGGCAATAAGACCATTTTTATTAATTACAGTCTGTCTTCAAAAGTTAATATAATTTTGTTCCACTTTTCTATATATATTTTTATTTTCAATAATGTTTTTTTATAATTTATTAATATTGTTTCATTTATATTTTTGCATAACACTATTCCTAAATAATTTAGCGTAAGTTCATGTTTTGCTATGATGGATTTATCTGTAACTTGTAGGCCTTTTTTCTTATTTAAAAATAGAAATTTAGATTTTGATCTATTAAAGTGTAGACCTGAAATCTTATAAAATTTATCCATTACTTCTTCTAGATCTCCTAATGAATCTCTGGAGTTTGATAGGGTTAATAAAATATCATCAGCAAAAAGCATTATTCTAGATATGTACTAGTCACAGACTTCTATTCCTTTTATTCTTGGATTATTGCATATTATTTCTACAAGTATTTCTATAGCCAAAGCAAATAAAATAGGAGTAAGGGGGCATCCTTTTTTAATACCTTTCGTTATATGGATAGATTCTGAGCTGAAAGGACCTAATTTAATGTAGGCTAAGTTATTAATATATATGTTTTTTAGTAATAAGATGAAGGGAGGAGGAAATTCAAATAATGCTAAACTTTTAAATAGATATTCCCAGTTGAGGGAATCAAAGGCTTTTTCTATGTCTAATCCAATTACAAGTGTTTATCTTCTTTATTCACATAATCTATAAATGTAAGTATCCTTTTAATATTATCATGCGTGTGCCTGTTATATAAAAATCCAGTTTGATCATTATTAATTGTCTTTGAAAGTGGGATTTTCATTCCGTTAGCTAGGACTGACATGAATATTTTGTAATCATTATTCAGTAATGATATAGGTCTGTATGAGGTGTAAAGGTCTGATGGTTTATTATCTTTTAGAATTGGTGTTATGAGAGAATATTTCCATGAGGGTGGTATTTTTGCTTCTGACTGGACTTCTAGCAAAGTTTTATGAAAAAGGGAGATTACTGTTGAAGGGAAGAGTTTGTAAATTTCCATAATTATACCATCTATCCCTGGAGCTTTGTTGGATTTACTTTCTTTTATCTTGTCAACAATTTCTTTGTATAATACAGGTTTTTATAGGTCTAGTTTTAAGTTTTCGGGAATTTTTTTTTATATTGATAAGGTTTATATCTAAGTTTATTTGGTTGGTATCTAAATCTTCTTTTTTGAAATGTTCCAGATAATGGAACCGAAATGCTTCAAGGATGTCTCCTATATCTAATACTTTTCCCCTTTCTTTTCATGATATATACTACTAATGTTATTTGCTTTAGATTGTATTTTAATTCTTGCAGATAAGTTATGTAGATATCTGGGGGAGGTGGCTAATGGGATTATTTTTAATTTTTCCAAGGCTAAACAAGTTTTGTTTATTAGAATTTCATTATATTTTTTATTTAATTCCTCTATTTCTTTTTTGACTTTTGGACAATTCTGATTTTTTTTAGATTTTGCTGTCAAGAGTCTTGTTTGCATGTCTAATAATTCAGATTCCCTCTCTCTAACGTTGTTTTTGTACCAGCTAAGGGTCTTACCAAATAAATACGCTTTTAATGAGTCCCAAACCATGACACTACTGATTTCTGTTGTATTATTAATTTCAAGAAATAATTGTAGTTGTGACAACATCCAGGGTCTGAATTATTTAATTTTCGTGATATATGATGGAATTCTAGTTGAGAGGATTAAAGGTTTAAACTTTATTTGGAGCTTCATTATCAGAGAGTCATGATCCGAGAAGGGGCATGGAACTATTGAGAAGGTGAGGATTTTTGTTAGTAAATCTTGAACTACGA
This sequence comes from Protopterus annectens, assembly GCF_019279795.1. Lineage (NCBI taxonomy): Eukaryota > Metazoa > Chordata > Ceratodontiformes > Protopteridae > Protopterus > Protopterus annectens. The sequence goes on from NC_056735.1 coordinate 1,523,370,714, forward strand.
ATAATTTGTCTATTCTGGTTTGTGTTCCAAATCTATGGTCTTTTTAGGGAAAATAATAAGGATTTATCATCTTTTACTTTAAAAGTGTCTATTAAATGAAATGAATGAATCCATTTTTTAAGGAATTTGAAATAGTTGCTATGCAAAAAGACTTCTTGGTGGTCTCAGAAGCTTCTAAGGTACAATTAAAGTCTCCTGCCAGTATAAGATTTCCTTTATAATTGTTGGAAATAAAATATAGGTGTTTTTTAAGCATTCCTGCTCCAATTCCTGGGAACCAGTATAGATTATCTAAGGTCCATATTCTGTTATTAAATTTAATTATAACAAATGCTATTAGACCTTCTTTGTCTTCATATTTATAAATAACTTTTGGAGTGATTATGTTTTTCTTTCAGAGAATTGATACTCCCTTTGTCTTTGTTCTATAGGAGGATTGAGCTAAGACTGTGTAATCCTTAGGGTTCCAAAAAAGCTATCATTAGTCTTAAAATGCATTTCCTGGAGAAATACTACTTGTGCCTTATTTAGATTTAAATATTTTAGTAAGTTTGATCTTTTATTTGCATTATTTAAGCCATTCATATTTAATGATAAGAATGTTAAATCCATTTCAAGTTATTGTTGGAAGAAACTTTTTGCTTCTTTTTTTTATTTTGATTATAGTAGTTATATCATTTTCTCTGATAACAGTGGATGTTATTTTTATGTGTGTAGACTTGGGAGTGTAATTTAATGTTATTTCTTCTTTAAATATAAGTAGGGTAAATATCTGGTCAGGCTTTAAAAAAGTACTTCTACAAAACATTAATTCTAAAGTATCAAATACAAGTAAATACTAATTTCCCATTAAACATGGAATCAAAGTCATTCCTAATCCAACAGATAAAGATAGATCTATTGGATTATCACTCATACTTTTAACCAACAATATCAACTGAGCTCCATATGTTAAATTATTATATGGAGAATTTTCTTAAAAGAGATCTAAAATTCTATATTATTGAGCTATAATATTTTATATATAAGGATGGAATGTTAGTAGTGTAAACAATTATTATATTGACTTAGAACATATTCAATATTTAGTTACCCTTAAGAGATCCCAAACATGTCAGATATGTAATTTTGGATAAATTAAGTGCAACAGAGGAGCATACACTAAATAAGCCAACAACAAATAGATTATTACTAAAATAATTTGACTACAATGAGTGATTACCAATGAAATATGAATTTACTGTAGGTGTACTGTCTTCCTTTACTTTCCCACTCTTCAGCTCACCAACTTCAACTTACACTTATGAAAAGACATGGCTTATCAGTGGTATCCTGACTCTGAGTAGAGGAACCCTACATTCTAGTGTGCATTGCTTTTACATATTTATAGATTTACAAAGCAGAGTCTAAGAATGAACTATGATCACCCTGACAATTCCCATCCTGCGTAGGACACCTCCTGCTTCCAGAATGGGTAATCACATCAGGTCTAGAATGAATGTAAAGGTACCTATATGGTAATCAAAACTTACCTTAGGAAAGTATTAATCAAATAGTATTTAGAGCATCTTAGAGAGTTCTCGGGGCAGTTAGAATACTCTAGAGCCTCTCCTCCCTTGACCAAAAACAGAGATTTCCCTTCCCTTTCTTTCCCTTGTTTTAAATCAGTGCTAATAAAAGAAATTTAGCAAACACAGGTAAACAGAAATAACATTCAGTAGTCCATCTTGTACATGACTCGCAATCCATTAAACAAGTCAGTGACTAACATCACTTTAGTAAACATTATAAAGACAAATTAGAAATAATTTCCTAGCTCTTTAAATTTTCTGATAAAGCAAAAAGTTAACAATAAGCTATTTTAACTAAACGTATAAAGCATTTTAATTTTCCTTGCTTGTATACATTTCTACTTATATTGTAGTGTCAATAGCTGTCTTTGAAATCTGTACAATACTTCACTTCTTCAAATCATTCGTTTTTCAATTCAGGTTTTGTTTTGTCAAATGGCAACAATATTTCAAGGGCACAATTAATATTTAGACTGATGCTTCAAATAAATAACTTGTCAGTTGCCAGTTGAGTTAGTTTAGAATGTATGGTTAGTGCAAATATAGCATGTTGCGATATAATATGTATTTTTGCGTGTGCTCCAGAGATTGTCATATGCAAGTGACATTTATAATGTCACATAGATAGAGCTAGGTAGCTTACGGATTCAGGTTGTTAAAGTAAATTATGCTTATTAATCAGGCAGTTTTCATTTAAATTCACAAGTAATTTGGGAACATTTCAGTTGAGTTTCCAGGAATGTGTAGTCCAATGTGAGTAACTGAGTCCACTTTTCCTCATAAACATATGTCACAATTCATTAAACTAAGCAGAGTATAACATCTGTCTAATAATCATTAAAAAGACAAAGAATAGTAATTTCCTTGCTCATCAAACTTTTTGATATCACAAAATGTTGACAGTAAGCTATTTTAACTGGAAGACTAAAACATATCAATACTTCCTTATGAATATACATTTTTACTTTTACTGTAGTGTCAAGAATTGTCTTTGAAATCTATGCATTGCTTCACTTCTTTCAAGTCATTCATTTTACAGTTCACATTATATTTTGTCAAAATGTCAATAGCATTTCAAGGGCACATTTAATATTTAAACTGATATTTTAAATGAATAGCTATCAGTTGCCAAGTGTGAGGTAACTGCAAAAATAACATGTTGCAAAAAGTAATATGTATCTTTACATATGCTTTAGAGACTGTCAGTTTCAAGTAACATATAAAATGTAACTTTTGCAGTGCAGACAGCTTGTGGAATCAGCATGTTAAAATGAGTATTATACCATGACTCCTCCAAAACGTGCACGCTGATTGGCCAGCGTGCACATTGTAAATCGAGTTATACTAATGGAAAAAGGTCCGGTCGCCCGGACTTTTTTCCATTAGTATAACTCTACTGTCTCGCTATGTTAAATGGGTTTAACATAGCGAGACAGCTTTAAAATAAGCAACGGAGATCTCCGTTGCTTATTTTAAAGCTGTCTCACTATGCTAAACCCATTTAACATAGCGAGACAGCTTTTAAAAAAAAAGCAACGGAGAAAGCAAGATCTCCATTGTTTTTTTTACTGTTTCGCTATGTTAAATGGGTTTAACATAGCGAGACAGTTTTAAAATAAGCAACGGACATCTCCGTTGCTTATTTTAAACTGTCTCGCTATGTTAAACCCATTTAACATAGCAAAACAGTAAAAAGCAACGGAGATCTTGCTTTCTCCGTTTTACAACTCTGATGTACTACGCAGGCGCGCAGTACATCAGAACTGCCGCAGATGCCAGACATCTGCGGAAGGGCAGTAAACAGGCATTATACTATGCCATTATTTAAGAAAAGTAATAGTTTCTTTTCTTAAATAATGTCATATATAGCAATAACCACTTCTGGGTGTGGGTAATGCTGTGTTACCACGGTTGGCTTTGTTTGGCTCGGGCTGCCCGGGACCAAACCACGCCAACCGTGGGTAAATCCAGCATTACCCACACCCAGGTGTGGGTTATTGCTATAATACTTTTTAATCAAGCAGCGACATTTCAGTGCACATGTAGTTTGGGAACATTTCAGTAGTGTTTTCAGGAATATGTAATCCTATGAGGATAAATCATAAAATATATGCAAATAGTCCTATTATGTATTTATTTTACCTTGTTTAGGTTGTTTTTCATTTTAATAACTAAACAACATTACTTTTTCTTATTATTTGTTATCTGTGAGGCTAAATGCACTTCGCCGATTGACAGTGTCCTTAGAAACTGCAGTAATTGTTTATTGTTGCTATGGCAACGCAAATAGAATGTGAAGAAAGCTTCACTTCTCTTAACCAACAGTACATTTTTTTCCCTCCTTTTTTTATGTATTTGTTAATAGTAAAAGGAACTAATTCAAAGGACATATGTACATGAATGGAACATTTCAGAGTTAATCATGAAGATGTCCCCAATCCCAATAAGCATAATAGTGACTATCATTAATCTAATAAATATTGTAATAACAATTAAGTTCACTATTCCAATTAGTCTACCTTAAAATTTGATTATTTTAGACTATTATTTATATATGTATAGATAGTGAGTTATTAAATATATACAGACTATATTAGTGTAGTAAATAGGAGAGAATTTGGAAAGGGAGACAAGATGCAGTTAAAATAAATAATGAGAAAAGAGAGAAGAGAGAAAGAAAAGAGATAATTAAGAGAAAATACACATATACTATGTATGTTGATTTACAGTATAACTATTTTATGTGCTATATAACCCTCCTTCTGTGAAAGAAAAGTACCCTGTTTTACATACCTGAGGTAATGTGAAAACTCTCATGTGTCATCTGTTTTCAAAAAATATAGGCAAAGATTCCAGTAGTTAGTTACCTTTGTTTTAAAATTCCAAGCAGTAATATTGATCCTTTAAAGTAATGTTAAAACAATTCATATAATAGTAGATGCTTTGAGAGATTTGGCTGTAAAAGTATCTGTCTTTTGCTTCTTCTTTTTGACATCTGTCCAGACATTTGTTTCTTTTGTTCTCTTGAGAGAAGGTGACATCCAATCCATATCGTCTGGTAAAGTAATCACATTAGTTTTAATAAAAGAAGAGGCTTCCTGTAAGTCAAGAAAAGTCCTCATCTCGTTGGCATACAGTATTCTTATTTTAGCTGGATATGCAAGTTGTGCCTTGATGTTATTTTGTTTCAGAAACTTTATCATTGGCCACACTTTTTTCTTTGTTCCATTATTCTAGATGAATAGTCATTATCAAATCTTATCAGGCTCTGTTTATACTTTAGAGGTGCCTTCCTCCAAGCAGATCTTAAAATCAGTTCCTTGTCCAAGTATGAAAGAGATTTGATAATTATTGACCTAGGAGGAGAGTTTGAGTTAGTGGCAGGTTTCCCCAAGAGCTCTGTGTGCCCTTTCAATGCCAAAGGAAAGTCCTTCTTTTAAATTTAAAAAGTCAGGGATCCAGCTTGATAAAAAGGAAATAATACCCTCACCTTCTGTGTTTTCAGGTAATCCGAAAATCCTGATGTTATTTCTCCTCTCCCTATTTTCCAGGTCATCTACTTTATTAACCAACCAAGTGTTTTGTTTAAGAAACAGTTCTTTCTGTGTTTCCTCTTCTTTAAGTCTGCTTTCTAAGTCATTTAGAGAAACCTCTATTCCTGTTATCCTTGTCTGGTGTTGTTATAGCATTTCCTTGAGGGTGTCAGCCTGTTTTTGACTGCTTGTTTTAAGATTTTCCAGGTTCTATTTAAAATCATCCATCTTCAAAGACAACTCCTGCAGGGTAGATGCCATCTGTTGTAGTTCCTTCTTTAAGGCAGCATCCTGGTGAGAATTCTTTGAGTTGCTCATTTTAACAAGTGAATATATCTCCAAGCTTTTTGACAGAAAATTATTTGTAAAACTTCACCAAAGTTTATGTAAATTAGTCCTTTATCTATAAGATAAATATATACTTTGAAGTAAAAAAAGAATATTTTTCCTGTCTTATTTAACTAGTTATATGAAGCTCTAAAATATTGTTGCTTTCAGTTAACCATTCAGGCTCCACCTGCTTCAAGAGAAATCTTGACGTCTGGATGGGAAATAGAAAATTAACCCCAGGGATCACTCCAGTGGCTTTACTTGACAGCGGCACTGGGAACTAAGGTGGCATGATGCCAGGGTAATTCTCGGGGCTAGGCTTGTAAACTCTCCAGGGCCCTTCTGGAGAAATCTTGATGTCCGGATGGGAAATAGAAAATTAACCCCAGGGATCACTACAGTGGCTTTACTCGACAGAGGCACTGGGAACTAAGGTTGGGTGGCATGATGCCAGGGTAATTCTAGGGGCTAGGCTTGTAAAGGCTCCAGGGCCATTCAGAAATAATAAATTATGATGCTAGAAAGCATATGAGTCTCAGTTCTAGTAAAAGTAGATATCTGCATGTCTGTATGAGCAGAAACAATTATTTATTTATTTACTTATTTTTATTTATTTATTTACATTTATTTACCGGGTGTGTCCGACTCGATGTAGGTCCATTTTCAGTGGAGGCCCGGGGAGAAAAGCTCCACAGTTAAAATATACAGAGAGTAGTTACATTGGATTTACATAGCAATTAACATAGCAATTAATTACAGACATAGTTACAGATGAAGAACATAGTACATCAGTAGACAACTAGAATCTTTATCTGCAAAGTACATAACAGACACTAACAATTGTTACAATAAAAAGTTCCTGCTGTATAATAAGTAGTAGGCTTATGAGCATCAGAGCTTGCTTTAATCAAGGTAGTTAGTGGGGTGGAAAGAAAGGTAGTGGTTGGATGGGGTGGGTGATATTAGAGTGGGAGTTGCAAGGGCATAGCCAGCATGTTTTTAGGTGCGCTTTTAGTAAAGTTTTTAAGTGGGTGCATGATGGTATGGAGGTAATTGTGGGTGGGAGGGAGTTCCATAATTTGGCTATGGTGCAAGAGAATAGTGCTTCACCAGCAGAGTTATTGGCTTTAGTGATCTGAAAGTGATTTGTGTTGCTGGATCTTAGTGGTCTGGTGGTGCCATAGGGTTGGAGTAGATTCTGGAGGGATGGGACATTTAGTGGATGGTTTACTAGTTTGTGGGCGAGTGAGAGTTGATACCATTGAAGGAGGTGAGGGAGTTCAAGCCAGCCAGTTCAGCAAGTGAGAGACAGTGGTGACTATGGTAGGATACCCCTGTGGTGAATTTGGTGATTTTGTTGTAGCAGGTCTCTAGCTTCTTTAGATTGCATTGCCTTAGGTTGGTATATATTGGAGAGGCATAAAGTAGGGTGGAGATAAGGTGGGAATTTGCTACTGAAATCTTTGTTGCTTTGGTGAGAAGTTGCTTATTTCTTTGTAACGCTCCTAGTTTTTTGTGGACTTTTTTTATGGTCATGTATATGTGAATGTCAAATTTTAGTTTATTGTCTGTTTCCACTCTTAGCAATTTTGTGTGTTCTGTTGGGTGTATAGTGGTGTCTTTTGCTGTGATGTTAAAGTGAGAGTTGTTTTGAGTATGTTTGGTGGGTTGGAAGATGAGTAGTTTAGTTTTATTTGGGTTGAGTATTAATTGGACATCGGATAACCACGCTTCAACAGAGGAAAAGGCTTCCTGTGTGAATGTTTGCAGTTTGGATAGGGACTGGGCTGAGCAGATGTTGGTTGAGTCATCTGCGTATTGTATGAGTGTGCCATGTTTGGTGGCAGAGGCTAGATTACTGGAGAAAATAAAGAAGAGTAGGGGTCCAAGGATGGATCCTTGGGGAACCCCTATAGAGACAGGTAGTTGGGGAGATATGTCATTCTGCCATACAACCGATTGTTGGCAGTCAGACAGGTAACTCTGAAACCAGTTGGTGACTGATTGAGAGGAGGAGAAGTTATTGAGGACAGAGATGAGTTATTTGTGTGGGACCATGTCAAATGCTTTAGATAGGTCTAGGAAAGTAGCAGAGGAGAGATAGCTATTGTTTTTATGCTGAAGGATAGTGTTAGTAATGGAGAGTAAGGCAGTGGTGGTGCTATGGTTTGGTCAGAAAACATACTGAGTATTGGAAAGGAGGTTGTTAGTAAGGAGGTAGTCTGAGACCTGAGAGTGAATGCATCTCTCTAGTATTTTGGAGAGTGGAGAGAGAATAGCTATGGGCAGTAATTGGTAAGTTCTGTGGAGGGGCTGCCTTTGTGGAGGGGAATTATATGTGATACTTTCCATAGTGTGGGAACATAACTTTCTGACAGAGATCGGTTAATCAGGATGGATACTGGGTAGGCCAGAGCATCAGCTGCGATTTGTAGGTATTTCCTTGGGAGGTTGTCTGCTGCTAATTTAGTGGGCTTAAGTTTAGTTAAGAGTTTTTTTATGTTGGAGGTAGGTACAGGAGAAAAAGAGAAGGCAGTGGGGAGATTACTAGTTGAAGTTGTGGATTGGAGGGAAGGGGGGTTGTGTTGTTTAGCTAGTGATAGTATGGTTTGTGTGAAGTGTGTGCTGAATGAGGTAGCAATATTTTCGGAGGAGTGAGGGATGTTAGGAGGAGGGGTACTGACTTTACCTGGGTGGAGGATGGAGTTTATGGAGGACCAGAATTGTTTGGGGCTGTGTTGGGAGGAGTCTAGGGCAGACTGGTAGTATTGGAATTTGTCCTGTTTTATTAGATTTTTGACTCTGTTGCATAGTTCTAGGAATTTCTGTCTAGTTGAGGGGGGTTTTGGTATTGTGCCAGTGCTCCCAGGCTTTATCGCCTGTTTTTCATTTCTGACTTAGTGGTTTTCTGTAGCCATGGGGAGGGTTGTGCTTTGGTTCTGGAAGGTTTTATGGGGGCATGGTAATTAAGGATGCTCAGGAAGGTAGTATTAAAAAATTCAACTGCATCATCAAGTCTGAGGTACTTTAGAGGATGCCAGTTACATTCTTTGAAGGATGAGATGAATGTGAGTGCGTTAAAGTTTAGTTTTTTACGTATTTGACGGTAGATGACAGGTTTAGCTTGGTATAGGTATTTTTTGAGTAGGAATGTTGGGGAGTGATCACTGAGGCTATCTGATAAGCAGCCTGTTATATGTGACTGGGAGCTCTTACTGACTAGTATCCATTCCAGGGTAGTGTGCTTGCTGGAGTTTTTATTTATCCTGGTTGGCGACTGGACTAGTTGGGTGAAGCCATGAAGGTTTAGATGATGGTTTGGATGGTTGCCAGAACAGGATTGCCAGTCAATATTGAAATCACCTAAAATTATAGTTTCTTGGGGGAGATGGTGAGTAGACCAGCTGAGGAGGTTTTCTAGTGGAGGGATGTTTTGGCCAGTTGGAAAGTAGCATCCAATTATGTTGATGGTTTTGTTTTGGTTTATTTTGAGGTTGGTATATATTATTTCTTCATTGCCTATTTGTGGAGCTAATTATTTTAAGATCTGGATGTTTAGGTGCTGTTTAAATATTATAGCTACACTTCCTCCTTTCTTGTTTAGTCGGTCTGCTCTTAGTATGCCGTAACCGGTAGGGAGGATTTGCTCACTGGTAATGTAAGGTTTTAGCCAGGTTTCTGTCAGGATGACTATATCTGGGGAGTACAAGTCTATGGTGGCATGGAGATCATGGATTTTGTTGGATATATGTCTAATGCTATGCTAAAAACAATGCTATTGTTTAAAGGCAAACATTACACTTTTAACACAAACAATCCAGGAAAGATTATTTTGCAGTTATGCGAGTGTATATATACAAGGAAAAGACCATGTACTGCAAAAGTAAGAGAAAATATCTATAGTACATGACCTAAATATGCAGGAAGGGGCTCTAAAAGGTTACTTTGATATGGAGGAGGGAGGCTGGCATAATGGTTAAGATGTTTACCTTACAGACACAAGGTTTAGGGTTTGATTCTCACATGGGGTAATTGGCTAGGCTTAAAATGGCACACAAGGGCAGTTAGCCTAGCATTAATCTATGAACCTATAAATAAAACAAAAAACACTTGACTAGGTAAGGGAGCATGATTCAAACACCTACAGTTACAGTGTTTTCAAGCTCACCAGTACATACCCTTAAATATGCAGGATTGGGTTCTGAAAAGCTTCTGTGATACACTTGGCTGGGCAGAAGAGTGTGATTTTAACACGTGCAGTCATAACCCTTTTGGGTTTGTCAGCAAGAAGCCTTAAATTTGCAGGAAGTGGCTGTGAATGGCTCATATTATGTCAAGGAAAAAAGAAGTTGCAGAGTTCCAAGGCAAGAGTACAACACTTTAATAAAGTACAAAATAACAAATTTGTTATTTTGTACTTTATTAAAGTGTTGTACTCTTGCCGTGAAACTCTGCAACTTCTTTTTTCCTTGATATTTCTGCTGGTGTTGTTGCCGGAGTTTACTCAGTACTCACTCTATTTTTGCTGGCTCGTATTATGTACCTGGCTGGGCAAGAGAGCCATGACTTAAACACTTGTTATCACAGACCATCTGTGTTTGTTAGTACAGACCCTTAAATGTGCAGAAAGGTTGTCTGAGACACTTCAAAAATGCACTTGGATGGACAAGAGAGCATGATTTAAACAATTTATATAGAAAGAACTGATTACAAAGCTTATGTTACAATGGAAGTATAAAGTTTATGAGTTAAAGTAAGTCAAATGAATTATAGTCTATAGATGAAGTGAGGGAAATGTACACTGAAGTATTTTGAGAGAAAACTGCCATAATGCCTACTTTGAAAAGTTGCTGTTTTGGTGTCCAAAAAGTTCTATGTGAGTCTGTCCATAAAAATAATTCTGAAAAAGGGGTGTGTTGTATGGAGGACAGCTGTTGCCATTGGTCGCTAGTTTTGCATGATTGGAGGGAAAGGCTGGTCTTCAATTTGAATTTGGTCTGACTGGACCAGCTGTTATATTCCAGAAGAGCCATTTAAACATGTCAAGTAAATGTAAACTCATTCAGAAAAACATATATGATGAAGTATACTAGATGAAAGTGCTCACAAGGAAACTAAATAAACTGGACGGTGTAAAGTAGCAATTGGATTGCCCTCATTTTTATCTTAATCTTTTTCTATATAATCTTTTGGAAAAGTATTGGGTTATAACAATTCTACTGCACACTGATCACAAATTTGACAGGAGTTACCAGAATAAGTGGCATTTTCTTCCAATATTGCACATCTTGGTTGCAGGGGAGTACATTCACCTCCACTGGATTTGGAAAGCCAACACACTGGCACCATAAACCATTTTGGATTACTTAATGTGTTTGCAGTTACCAGAAAAAATATCTTACCTGATTTAAAAGTGACCAATGAAGAGGTTTCTTATATAGATGGAGGTAGTTACTTTGAATGACAAGCAAAAATATTAGCCATGATGTTTGTACTTATGATGGACATTTTAATCTAAAGTCACATTTGCAAAGCATAGTAAAGTTAAATCTTCTTTGCATTCTTTAGGGAATGCATCACTCCTACCATGAAAAAGTAGTATTATATCACCCTATAATCTTCTATTAAAACATCTCCAATTTTTTTAAGCTCAAATGATAGGAATAAGAAAAGAGAAGAGGAATAAATCATGAAAAATTACTGTTAAAAGGAGGGGCCATCAAATGGCTGACCAGAAAACAGCACATGCATCAACCACTGACTCACAATAAAAGCAGATGGTCAAAACATATCCTACTACCAAAAGCTACACCTTTAAACAAAAAAAACAGTAAAACATCAACAGAAACACAATACCTGCCCCACACACCCTATGCTACTAATATATATTTACCAGTTCCATGATCACACAGCAGTGGGAAAAAGGTATATTATCACTCACTGCTGTAATACAGTCTCACACAAATGCAGCTGCCAACAGTTTATAGCCCTCATTAGACAGCCCAGCATAAGTTTAATCATCTTCCCATACATCTAATCCACCAATCCATTACAAAGCTTAAGCAAACCCTTTTGTCTCAAACATAATGAACTTCAACCAATAAACAGTCAATCTTCAAATACTCGTATTATACAACATTGAAGTTATTGTTTGTGTCTTTCGGATTTTCCCGGTTAGGGGTCGTCATTCGCCACAGCGAAACTCCGGTCCGCTAATGATTGGCAGTTGATTTTTACTTACCAGATTGCCAGGCCTGACGCACAACCTTCAATGAAGGTACGCCCATTCATGCATGTCTCCATGCAGAAGACGCTCTAGCTGAGAATCGAACCGGACAGCGTCTTACTGTGAGGTGACAATGCTACCGCAGCACCACCACCGTGGGTCAACATTGCAGTCATACAGCTGTGAAATCACTCTTTTTTATCATTGAAAACAGAAGTCAACCTTAAGTGAAGCTGAGTATTTCAGTTATACACAAGACACTTTCTTCAAGGTTTTCATCCAGTCAGCCTTCCAATACTCATTCAACATTGCGGTCAAACAGCTGTGAAGTCACTCTTTTTTTATCATTGAAAACAGAAGTCAACCTTAAGTGAAGCTGAGTAGTTCAATTATACATGACAAGACACTTTCTTCAAGGTTTTCATGTCTAAGCCAAGAATGGACACCACAGTGAATGCAGTGCTCTAGGTGCAGCCTTATTCAACTCTTAAAAATTGTAATCAACATAGTAGGGTTGTGAGGAGTAAAAAAGTAAAGAACAGAGCAATTTTCTAGTCTGTCTAAATTTTTATTGCTGCAACGAGCAGCTGTAGATCAGAAGTGAGGGTTTTCAGTATATTATATGGATGACGAGTATGCACAGTCTTGGCATTCATTAAGTCTAAGCTAATTATTTTGCTTTGGGGGCATTAAATTGCATTTAACTAATCCCTATGAATGCATGAATAACATTCTGATTTGATATTTTTTCCTTTTCTCGTTTATTTATTTATTTTACATTTGTTTATTGGGAAGGTACGACTGGACACAGGTCCATTTTCAGCAGAAGCCCGGGGAGAAAAGCTCCAAAATGCTAAGCACGGAAATACAATACAAGACCATATAATATAATAAAAACAATACAATGTAATACATGGGAAAAAAGTGAAAATAGAATACATATCAGAAAGTAACAACAGTAAAAGTTTGACAATTCATAAGTACATAAAGCAGATTTGCAAAAATGTATTTTTTTTAAACGTGAATACAGGTGTGGGAGTAGTAGATGTGAAGGGTAGAGTTAGGAAAGAGTAAAGTTTGTTTGTTTGGGAAAAGGTGAAGGTTCCAAGTGTTATAGAAGACAGATATTAGTACTATAGAATAAATATTGATAGATTACCAAGTTTTCAAGTGAACAACTGGTGACCCTTAGCAGAATCCTTGCAACAGGGCATTCATATTGCTTAACCTGGGGTATAGCATGAGCAAAGCCAATTTTGAAGATAATGGGGTTTCAGGATTTTTTTAAATTGGATGGTAGAGGAGGTAGAAGTTACGTAACTTGAATTCCAGATTCTGGCTGTGGTTTAGGCAAAGAGAGATTTATTTACCAGCATAATTTTTATATTTGATGACAGTTATGATGTTCTGGTTACTAGATCTTAAGGCTCTTGTGGTAGTTTGTGGCTGAATAAGATGCTGGAGTGCTGGGGTTTTATCTGGAAGGTAATAGAGATTGTGTGTTATTGAGTAGCAGTAGTTGAGGTAGCTCAAGCCAATTGAGCTGCTTAAGGGAAGGACAGTGACAGGACCTGTATGAGACTTAGCAAACCTGGCTATCTTGTTGTAACAAGATTGTATTTTATTTAGTTCTGTGTGACGGAGATTAGTTAAGACAGGGGAAGCATAGAGGAGGATGGATAAGAGATGGGTCCTTGCAATTATGGCTTTGGTATGTTTAGTTATAGACTGTTTGTTCCTATAGAGGAGCCCAAGTTTTTTGTTTACTTTCTTAATGGTTTGTGCTATGTGGAAGTCGAATTTCAGATGATTGTCGATTTCTATACCTAGTAGTCTGGTGTGTGTGGTTGGAGTGATTTGGATCTTGTCTTTGGAGTTTATGGTAAAATCATTATTTAGAGGGGGAGATCTATTAGATCTACTAGGACTGAAAATAAGTAGTTTGTTTTTTTGGGATTAAGAATAAGTTTGATATTTGTAAAACATGTTTCGACTAGAGTAAAGTTAGTTTGTGTTAGTGTTTATAGTTTCTTTAGGGAGGGAGCAGCAGTTATAATGGTAGTGTCATCAACGTATTGCATGGCTGAGACAGTGGGTAGGGCTGAAAAGATATGGTTGAAGAGAAGAGCAATGGGCTGAGGATGGACCCTTGTGGGACTCTTATGGATACTGGTAGTAGGGGGGAAAGCTGGTCTTGCCATAGAACTGCTTGCTGATGGCCTGATAAGTAGTTATTGAACCATGATATAGTAGAGGTGCATATATTTAGGGTAGATAGAGTTTCAAGAAGCATACTGTGGTTTACCATGTCAAAGGCCTTTGATACGTCTAAGAATATTAAAGATACGAATAGACCCTTCTTTCTATGGTGGTTAACTAAGTTGGTAAATGATAGTAGTGCTGTGGTGGTGCTGTGGGAAGGTCAAAATCTGTGTTGAGATTTGGAAAGCAGGTAGTTTTTTTTGCAGGTACTGCATTAGTTGAGAATGAACAACTCTTTCTAATATTTTGGATAAAGGAGATAAAATTGCGATTGGGCAATAGTTGGTGAGTTCTAGGGAGTTGCCTCCTTTGTGCAGTGGAATAATATGTGATATTTTCCATGAGGTGGGTACTTTGCATTCTGATAGTGACCTATTTATGAGAATAGACACAGGATAGGCTATGGCTTTTGCTGAGATCTGTAGGAATTTTGCTGGAAGGTTATCAGCTGCTTGTGTAGTTGGTTTAAGTTTCTTAAGGAGTTTGGAAATTACCTACATGGGCACTGGGTGCAGGGGAAAGCTGGAAGTATTGTTTTGTATATTCATGTGGATTGGGGTTGTTATTGGTCTGGGCTATTGTTAGTATTTTGGGTATTAGCAAGCATTTGGATTGTTCCTGTAAAGTATTTGTTAAATTGTGTGGGAATGTTATCATGGTTATTTGGTAACACAGGGGTTGGAGTAGTGGATTTACCTGGGTGTAGTGTACCATTTATTGTGGCCCAGAATTTGTGAGGGTTGTGAGCATGTTTTTCTTGCATGTTTTTGTAGTAATTAATTTTTTCAGCTTTATTTCGTTTTTTGGTTTTGTTGTGGAGTTCCAGATAGTTTTGCTTAGAGTAGTTGTTTTGTTTTTGTGATACTGTGTCCAGGCCTCGTCCCTGTCTTTCATTATAGTTTTAGTATATTTTGTTTGCCATTCAGCGTAGTTAGTTTTTAATCTTATAGTTTGGGAGGAAGCATGATAGTTTAGGATTTCTAGGAAGGTAGAGTTAAAGTACTGCACGGCTTTGTCTAGAGGTAGTTGTTTTAGGGAAGTCCAATTACAGGATTTTAGTGCATTGGTGAAGTCTGAGACTCTAAAGTTCCTTTTATTACATACAGTTCTGAGGGTGGGTTGGTTGATGCAATATGACCTGTTCCTAATTAGGTAGGTTGGTAGATGATCACTTAGACTGTCAGTAAGACAGCCAGCTGTCTGAGTGAGAGTAGGGTTAGATAACAGTATCCAGTCTAAGATGGACTGATGTTTGGATGTTTTGTCAATTCTAGTAGGGGTAGATATGAGTTGGGTAAATCCATGGAGGTTAATGTGGGTAGTGGGCTTGTGGCTGGAGCAGTTAAGCCAATCAATATTAAAGTCACCTAACAACATAGTTTCATGTGGAAGAGAGTTTGAAATCCAGTTTAGTAGGCTTTCCATTATAGTAATGTTGCTGCCTGGTGGAATATAGCCTCCTGCAGTGATTATATGTTTGTTGGAGTTTAGTTTTAATTTGGCAAGGATTAGTTCTATGTCTTTGACTTCCTGGGTATTGTAGTCAATTTGTTCTATGTTGAGATGATTTTGAAATAATATTGCTACACTTCCTCCCTTTTTCCTCTGTTTTATCTGTATGAATAATATTGTAGCCTGGGGCTGTGATCTCATTATTGTGGTGTTCTGGTTTTTTAGCCATGTTTCAGTTAACACAACGGCCTATGGTTTATATAAAGCAAGTAGGGCATAAAGGTCTTGTATTTTATTAAGTATACTTCTTATATTTATGTTGAAATAGAGGAGAGATGAGGTAGGTCTGTGGTATAGAGGATTTAGGTGATTTGGGATTGTGTTGGTTGGTGTGTGGGGTCCTGGATTGGGCTGTATGTTGCCACAGCAAGTGAGTCTTTGGAGTAGCTGTTGGTAGAGTTTAATTAATTTCTGTATGATTTTTGTTTGTCTTAGAGAAGAGTGCAGGTTAGTTTTATGTGTCAGTTTTTTTGTATAAGTAAGGAAAAGATTTGCAGGAGTTAAGATTGTTTAGTGATATAGGGAAGGGTTTTACTTTTACAGGATTGGGTATGGATTGTGTTTGCCATGGGGGTGGGGTGTTGATATGAAGTTGAGTGTGGTAAGAGGTGAGGATGGTAAACAGCAGTAGGGTGGAGATTGTTATTGGGAAGAGTAATGCATTCAATAACTTGGTTGATTGTGTGTAGTACATTTTAAGTAGCTTCAGAAAGGGTAGGGGGGTGAAAAGGTAAAATCTATATATGGTAGGGTGGGTGTTGTACTAAGTGTGTAGTATTAAGGGTGTGGTGGACTGTGTTACTATGGGAATATTAGGTGTGTTGTGATAAGATAATTGGGAGTATGAGAATTGATGGAGGATGTGGTTTATAACTATAAGGTTAAGTGCTATGGGGGTGGGTGAAAATGGGGGTAGGGTAGGGGAGCGAAGTGAGCCCGAGCATTAGTGAGGGCAAACGGAGCAGGGCTACATGTCCTGGAGGTGCTGTGGTTCTACAAATAAAACAGTCATTGAAAAGGTTTGCTTGTTAAAAACAGGACAGACAAACCTTATAATTTGATGGTACTTTTTTCTTTTATTCTGTTTTATTTGTTTTTATGCCTAAAGCTATGGGGAAAGACTATGCAGTCAGTACACAGAGAGCAGGGCTAAGAAGGTAAGTGGAGGGAGAGTGGAGAGGGGAGTTTCTGGGTGAGAGTAGACAGAGTGAGGAACAGACACAGAAAGTAAGTTGAGGTATGGGGGTTATACCAGTCGGAGACAGGATAGAAATGGGAAAGAGTAAGAGTAGAGTGGGCAGTCGTAAAGGTAGGTAGGCAGGAGAATAAATTGATTGCTGAGAGAGAAGGGGGAGTGGAGGTGGGGTATGCAGAGATGTGTTGAGGGTAACCAGGTGCAGTATATAAGTTGGCACAAAAGTAGGTTCTGAGGTCAGGGTAAGTTACACATACATTAACACATACTTTGTACTTTAATAGCACTGTTGCAGGAGAGGATTCCACCATTGGAGCAACACTCTAGGGGGAGTGGGTGGTCTTCTTGAGTTGGCTTGTGTTTGCAAAACCTTTTTGAAGGTGCCTGGGACCTGTAAAGTAAAGATGGAGAAAAAGGATAAGGGTGAGGTAAGAAAGAGCAGCGCTGGCTAGAGCAAGGCAGGAGGGAGAGAGTAGTACTACTATTCCCTACTATTAGTGAATTAAAGATGGCCACTTACAGTAAATGCATTATAAGTATCCAATCTAACAACAACAGGTTATTAACTGTAACTCTGTTAGGCACAGCTTAACAAAGTATGGAGTTGTGTCCTAGCCAGGCTTAAATAAACATTACAGTCACAATGGGGCTATATGAATTTGTCATTTAGCAGATATTACCAGTAAATGCACTTAAATGTGCATGTTAACAGCAACAGACTACAAATATTGACTCAGCTTGCACAACTTAAAGTAAGATTTCTTGGCCTGACAGCACTGGGTTAACCAGTCATATAGCAGCAAGACTTTTTGGCTTTGTCGTTTGGCGAATAGTACCAGTATATTCAGTATACAATAGAAAATAGAAATACATACTAGCACAACAGGCTATTAAATGTAAAATGCAGCTAGCACAGTTTCAAAAAAGTGGGAGTTCTTGGCCTGGTAACAGAGTAATACTCAGACAAATAACAGGACAACTCTATGGTTAGTGTGTCCACCAAACAGCACTAGTAGGCAGCCACCTTTACATTGCTAGTTAAGATCATAATTCAAGTTTTATGCTAAGGGAAGCAGCAAATTAGGTGGAAAAGCTAGCGACTAAAACTATATCCTTATCAATGTAAGTGTAAACACACACAATTTAGGTAGAGAAGCTAACGACTATTACTATGTCCTTTTCAATGTACGCATAAACACATACAGGCCCCTTTGAGCACTTAAACAGCATGGAAGAAGCTAGAGAATATAAGTATATCCTTTGCAAAGGGGTATAAACTCATACAGTTACTTTTGTCACTTGAAAACGTCTAATCCCTTTCATCATTTAAACAGCATAAACACATACAGTTCCTTTCTTTATTTAAACAGCATAGATACATACACTCACTTTCGCTGTTTGAGTACTTAAGAACAGTAAGTACTGGGTAGAGCTTCATAAATTACTTAGGTAAAAGTGATTAAAACAAAAACGCAATACCATTAAGCAGTAACATGGTACAGTTTGACCAATACATTGCTAATTCCCATTTCAACAACTACGTGATTCAGTCAAGAAGATTGTAAAGAGTTAAGATATAAAGGCAACTCGACTGATGATTTCCAAGTTTAAAACAGTATAAGATACAGCTGTTTTGCAATTCTTATCTCCCAAAATTGAGAGCCTACCTGGTCAGCTTTTGCCCACCGCCGCATTTACGGGGTTGGTGACTGGAAAAAAATGGCACAGAGGCCTAAGTGTGGCTTTTACCAGACACATTGCATTATGGGAGGGGGTGACATAATGTCTCAAGTACTGAGAAAACAGATTACTAGCAGCACCAGTAGTTGGCGTAGCACCATCCTGCAGGTGCTTTGGTTCTACAAATAATCATATGATTAGGGATTGTTGTATGTTCATAATACATTCTATTCTAATGTCATCAGCATGTTTTAGAAATTAATGGTATGTACGGAAGATGTAGGTTAAGCAGACTTGGATCTAGCATGGATCCTTAAGGTATAACTCTAGATATATAGAAAGAATCACTCTGTCCATTCCTGAACTTCCATCTTACCAATTTTCCATGCAGTCTGCCTTTCATCCAATGTATGATGTTTATGTATATCCCTAGGGTGAAACATTTCTGTATCAGTTTTTGATTATCCAATAAATCACATACTTTAGACATGTACAAAATAAGTAGAGGGACAGAAAGATAGATAGATAGATAGATAGATAGATAGATAGATAGATAGATAGATAGATAGATAGATGAATAAATAACATCATTAGGAAGACACCCCTCTAAGACTCTAATAATAACAATGTAGAAGTACTTTGTGTTGGATATGGTAGAGCTTTTATTTATAAAACCACACTGATGACAATTTATAATTTTTAAATCAGTCACCCAATAAATCTGGAATACAATATTTGCTACACTACCAAATGTTACTCAAAAGGCTAATGGCTTCGTAATTTTATAAGAGGTTAAGTTTATCTTCTCCCTTGTAGAAAAGCTATTGTTGCAGTCCATATATGTGAAAGTACTTCTATGACTAAAGAATTGCTAAAAAATATTGACTATGTTAGATTTAAGAAGTTTTACATCATCATTTGATGTGCCATCTGGGCAAAAAATGTTACTAGATTTCAAGTTTGCATGTGGGTATGCATATTTTAAATTCATGTTTTTAACCAGGGTAGAGCACTGATATCAGTAGACCATTTCAAATAAATTCTATAGTAATATGAGGATAGATTTGTTCTCTGGTTATAACTGGTTTAATAACTGTAAAGTTTTTCGAAACTGATAAATGTAATTGGGAAGTAGCTATACTTTCATATCTGAATAGTTTTCTGAATCTCATCAGTTTTCGAGCAAAGTCATTTTTTTCAAGAGTTCCCTGATTATTAAGAAAATTGTTGGCTATGCTGATATATTTACATAGTACACATTTACAGCTTTGGTACTAAGAGCTACAATGTATTCTTTATTTTCAGTTTTGCATTTTACAGCCTTTCTCAGATTTTGCTAGGCATGACTAAACAAGAAAGAGGCTTGCATTGTTTTGCATAATTACATATTATGACAGGCGTTTCCTTCCGGATGTGTTAGCTCATTCTGCATATGGTGCTGTATGCTGGGGCTGCTTTTTTTAATTCAAGCCTTCAGGCATAAATAGGAGACAATAAGTAACACAATACTATAGTGTAGCTTAACCACACTATTGAATAGGTATGTGCAGTGCTATGATTAAACAGGCTAAATATGAGACAAGTTTCCTTTAAGAAGTAAGGAAAAGGCTTCATTATTTGCTGATCTGAAAATATTTAATCTCTTATAAATATAACTGTGAACGAGAGATCCAGGCAATTGCTGCCCAACTAACAGTTCACTGCCTACTAGCATGTGTAAATGAGGTGGAAGGTGAATGCTTCCACTTATAGTTGACACAACATTGCAGTGTTGCTGAAAAGTAGTTTGTAATCTAGGTTTATAGGTTAATACTAAGCATATGCCTAGGGAACAATTCAATAGCTTAGATATATTATTATTGTAATAATAACTTGAATTTGGAATAACTTACCCAGTCATCAAAGATGGCTTTGAAGATAGTCAGGGATGTACTTCGCTTGATCTGCAAAGAAAGTCTATCCCAAAGGTAAGGCAATGGGTAAGAAACCTATTGTGTAGTAGGTATTAACAATCCTACTGCGTGTTTGTTAAACTGTTTATTCTATGCAAGTGGAGAATGGTAAAAAGCACTTTTTTTATACAATGAAATCCTATTGTAAAAATCACCACTCACTGTGAAATGCTATTTAAAAAAATATCTCTCAGGAACCTCTATGAGGTGGAATTACAGGAAGAAGTGGGGAGGAGGGTTAACCTCCTGGGCTATCTTAAGTGGCTTAAACTAGATTGTAATAAATTACTGGGACCTTTCAAGCTATAAAGATTATAGGACATGCTGAAAAAGGTACGATGCAAAAGGTGCATTGTATTTGATAACTGGTCTAATAAAGAAGAGGTAAAAGTTGACAGTGGTATCCTTTTACCTAGAAGAGATTACCCAATAGATATGCTATTTAAGGTAGAAAGACTTCCTAGCCATAACTGAGACATGTTGGTTTAAAAATAGAGCACATTGTCTATATAGGATCTCCAATAAAACAGTGTGTTTTGAGAGGGATGCCATTGGCATGATAACAGGAGGAGACACTTTGTTAACTAAAGGTAACTATGCTACCCTTCTTAAAATTCATTGTGAGCCCTTAACAAACACACCAAATATTTGTCTAATCCAGGCCTTACACGAGACTTTGGGTATCACACCATAAGTGGAATTGACAAATGCACATCAGTAGATTAGCTAGGGTGGGGCAAGAGGTGCAAATGTCCCAGGTGCAAAGTGTTTTGATGGCGTACTCAGTAAATCCAGATCTCTATCCAGCTTTTAAAATTCACTATTACATTTGCGGTCAAACCTGAGCATTGTAGCACTGTGTGTGTGGTCTAAACTGTACCGATTGCTTGCTACATTATAGCAAGTAGTTTGCTACAGTTTAAAAGTAAGTAAAAAAAATCACTTTTTTAAACTAAAACCTGAGAAGTGTAGTATTCTGTGCAAGCAGGGTATAAACTGTAGCTAAATTTGTAGCAGTTTGCCACAGTTTATTAGATATTTTTTTAAGCAAAGAGTCCTAAGAAATATTCTTTTAAACAACAAGAAAAAAAAACGTATTTAATGTAAAACAACAAATTTAGAGTAAATCAAATTGTAGTAAAATGAAATCTAGTAAAACAAGAGCAGTAGACAAGAAATGATTGAAGTATGTAAACTGTGACTTGAGAACTCCAATATAGTCACAGAGGGGACATCACAAATAACTGGCAGCTCTTGCAGTTTAAGCTTTGTCCTGTTCTGTTTACATTTAATAGAGATGCTCCTTCTTGGCCCCTCCCACATTTCAAAGAGAGATTAAAACAAAAATCTTTGCTAGCTGTCCCAAATCAGAACTTTTTATCAATTTCAAGAAAAAAAAAGACAAAGGGTTGATCTCACTGAATTATGCTAACATGACTATGAGTCAGAGATTGTATCACCTCATTTAAAGACTGACAAGACATGGCTAGATCCTCAGTATTGTTATTAATATTAGATGGAGCATCTTGCTGTAATAGTATAGAATTGGTGTATAAAAAGCAGACCTGTTTCAACCTCCTTTATCTTCATTTAAGCTACAATGCATTAAGACCATTACTTGCCACATGTTTTATGATGGTGCTGCAGATGGAGTTAAAGCTGTGATTCAATGTGCTATGCCTTTAGGTGAGGAATAAAACTATTATCAATGCTTCTTGAGCAATTTACTCAGCAATGAAAATATTCCCAAACTTATAAAAATGTTAATTTGATTTTTGAAGTAAAAAAATCCAACAGTACCTCTGGGATAGAAGACTAATGTTAGCTGCCTACCATTAAATGTTGTTAACTCATGTTTGCTGTGCATAAGAGTCTGCCTGAATACCCAATAAATCATTCATAGATCAACAGGTTCATAGATAGTCCAAGGATATTGAGACTTATCATTTACATATTGCAAGTAGTCTCCTACAGACCTCATCTCCTTTCATCTCCAAACCAATCAATCCCACAGGAAATTTGTCTATTTCAATCCAGACATCTACTAAATGCTTAAAGGAAGATATGGAGTAGCACTGCTTATAATATAGGTGCCCTGGATTATAAATGTGTGCCTCTGTAGTACTTTAATTATCATCTGGTGAAGATTAAAGTCCCTAGTTCTAGTTTTTGTGGAGCCACAGAATTTGCAACGCTACAAAGATAACTGAACCTGTAATGGTACAGTAAGCAAGTCAGAGATCTCCCCTCAAAAGTCTGAATAAAGGGACGGAGCTTCCAGTCTCTGTTGAAATCTGCAGGATTTTAGATATGTGATCCATTTATTAAGGAACCTTTGGGGTCTTTCTAATTGTTTGACATGTTTAGTGAGATACCCTTCAAAGGGGACATTGTATTTGACAATTGTTCTAATCAATGCTGATTACCTCTTTAGATCATGAAAATATTCCTTTTGCAGTTAGCTGTGCTAAACAGAAGGATATCCTGATAATTATTGTCAAACAGTGGTTAAAAGCAAGTGAATTATCAACCTAAGTTCTTAAGTCCCTGACTACACTTTTGTTTTGTTGTGATTTATCAATAATGTACAATGATTATGGGAGGGATGGTCCACCAAGCATGATTATGCTATACATTTAGTCTGAGATAATTTTTAGTGCACAAAACTTTTAATTTGGAGAGTTCATTCTGAAGGGTTTGGATCTCAGACGATAATTTAACAACTCTCAGTTTGCAATCATCTGAAAAGTTTGTTAACTAAAAGCTTTGGTTCTCTGCTTGGAGACCTGAGAAGTAAATGACATAAAGAAAAGGTCCTGGCAATGAGCCCAAGGGGCACCTGCAGTTTGTACTTTGTGATTTCTATCTTTCATACAGTTTGCTATCCTTCGTACTACATATAGGTTGATTATTAAAGCACTGAGCTTCTGTAAGAAGAAGGATTATCAGGTCAGTTATAATATGTTTATGGCTTTGCAGATGAGGCTTGTTCGACTGATTGTAAAGCTACCCTGTAGGAAGGGTATCACATTTACAGTGCACTACTCATCAGATACAAAACCTGTAGCTTAGCATAGTTTAAACAGTTTAATGATTGGGTCTGCAAGAACATATTTAACACTATTAATTATGCAACCCAAGTATATTGTCAGGACCCATGGATGAAGTATTTAGCACTTTCAGTAATTGATTTTTAGAGGTAATTGGAGGAATAAGGGATTCAAGTATTTCAGGGCTTTGGATAGAAGTCTTGGGGATAAAGTTGGAATTAAATTTGTTTTCAAGGACCATTGGCAATATTTATTGGGTCAGAATAGGAGCAAATTATGAATACATAGTGAACAATGTAGAGCACTGTGTCTTAATTTCCTAAAATAGTTAAATAATGATGTATAATCATCACTGGCTTTAGAGGCCAGCCTAGGTTCATGAGCTCCTTTAATGGATCTGTTTTCATTGTTTTTTTATATACATAATGTTTTTGATATTTTTCTTAAGAAGAGTTTTTTTGGATCAGTGATATCATTTATGTTTTTTTTCTTTTGTTGTAGAGGTTATTTATGGTAGTGGACCACTAAGATCTTTAGTTTTGGAACTTCCCAAGGAGACAGAGACTGCTCACTCTATGCATTTTGCAAAAGGGTGTAGAAATGACAAGAGTCTTACAGAAGGCCACTTCCAAGAAATTCTTTTAAAGCTGATATGACTGCAAAAATGACTAGAACTGACAAAGAACACTAGACAGTATTAAGATGTATAATGGAAAGGTGACTTTGCAGAGTTTATGATAGTTTATTAGTACATAACAGAAGCAGATCTAACTTATAAGCTGAGAAAGGTTTTGCTCTACATGGAACCAAATGGGCTATTATTCTGTAGAAATTTATCAAATCAGAACAGGATAACCTGCATGTTGGACACCCTAGTGTTGTAAAAGTGAAGTTTCTGGCATGAATGTTCATGTGTTGGCAAAGTTAGATGATGAAACTGAGTAGACATGAAACAAATGTGTACGTGCTAGAAGCAAAAAGAAAAACAGATTAAGATCAGTGCGATTGTATTTCTGAGACCATCCAAAAGTATGCAAAATAAAGTTAGCATATTGATTTTTATAGGTCTAGTTGTGAAATGAATAGAAATGTTCCACAGGGTAACCATTTGGAAGGTCAGGACCTACATGAGTGAACACCATAATATGTAGACTGAATGGCCAAAACAATGGACTTGTATATACCAAGTCTGACATAGCCATTTCTCAGAATAGTCCCTTTTCTCTATGGCGTGGCATATATAAGTCAGGGGAGGGGGCTTAAAGAGGGATGTTTTGATTCACTCTTCTCTTGGGTTCAGTCCTTTTTCTGGGTGATGACCCTCAATGTTATGAGTGCTGACATTTCAATGGGGAACCCCTTCACAGATATATAACACGCTACAAGAAATAGATTGAGGAGATTATGTGCTGCTTATGAGTCAGTATAACAAGTTGTTACAGATACGGATACTTTGCCCAGGCCAAAAGAGTTTTGTCATTTTGTTAAAGAAAATGAAATTATTTGTTTCACTACTGCATCAGAGCAGTTTGAAGCCATTGATTTACCTGAAAGATGTACTTGGATATTTAAACACAGAATGAAGACATTGTTAAGTACACTGTAGGATTTGTAAAGCAAAGTTTTAGTATTTCGGCAGCAGTTTACAGTGGTAATGATGGTAGTCACTACATAGTTTAATTGGCATATCAGAGCTAGAACGAAACAACTCAAACCAGACTTGTGTACTGCTGTAAGTCAGAAGTAGTATTTATGGAAATGCAACTATAAGTGTCATCAGACTGAGGTGTGGTGAAGTCCTAGGCCATGGGAAGCTGTAGAGGTTTTATTTGTTAAGTGCTAACAGTGAATACATATGTGAAGAGCTGAAGGAAGGGGTTGCTCTATCAGAATGTTACATATATTTTCAAGACGATTATTAATATAATATTAAGTTATGGATACGTTCATATAGAACATTTCAGTAAAACTGTAGCAAATGAAAACCATTCTGAAATTTCGGAAGCTGCTTCAGATTTTAAGGCCTACGCTGCCACCAGTTTAACTTATGCCTAAATATGGCCTGAGTATATTCAAAGGACTGATGATGTCAATGAATCAAACTCCGTACATCTCTGGAATATGACTGGGGTGGGGATTTCCATATAGATCTCAAGTGTAATAACTGAATAGTTATTCCCTATTTCACTCCATTCACGTTGAAGGAACAAACAGGATATCATTTATGCAAAACATAGTGAGCAAATGAAAGCATGACTGAAAAATCTCAGAGTATTGAAAAATCTAGCTACATAAAGAATAGAGAGTGATAGTGAAAATCCTCTGTGTACTGGAAGTGAGTCAAATATATTTATTTATTTTTTATTTTATTTATTTATTTGCAGTTGGTTTACCAGGATAGTCCATTGGGCCAAGATGAACCCGTTTTCAATGGAGTCCTGGGGAGAAAAGCTCCAGACATTTTAGGTTACAATAGGTTCTTTGACATGTTTAGACATTGTAAAATAAAATTAAGTAGACAATATAGATAATAAACAAACAATTACAATTAATTCCAACAATATATCACAAAAGTCTGCAATGTAAATTTGTAAATTCGAAGTCTGAAATATACTTCAGTTAATTTCAGAATTAAGACATGTAAAGGATTCAAAAACCTCCGCAAAGACTAACTTTTTGATGATATTTTATTCAGTATATAAACTTTTTATTGCATTAAATGGAATTGTGTCTTCCTTAATAAATAGATCCTGAAATGTCATTGTGCACTGAGTAAGATATTGTCTCTTAAATTTAACAGGTTTATTCAAACCAAAGGGTAAAAAGGTCACAAAGACAAACTATTCAGTTAAAACTGCAAGACCCAGCCAAGCTTAAGTCTTCAATGTGTAGCACCTTAAACTTCCTATAGTGGAGGTTCATGTGGTATATGCAAATGACCCCCTTAAGGACATAACAGTGTTTCAACAACATGGGTTCTAAATGTCCGTGAATTTTTAATTTTTATTTTTAAAACAGTTTGATTTGGATGTTATGTGGGATATTTTGCATGCACTTTAATGCTTATGGATATCAGGCTTAATTGAAAGCTCAATGTTCCTAAAGTATAGCAAAACAATCCACTTATGCTATATTGACAAGATCAAAAAGGCAGAAACATGGCATGTGTACAACTAGCGGGGATTGGCTTGATTGAACTGAATGCACTTATAAAGAGAATACATGGTCTTCTTGTATCTTTCTCTCTACAGATTACAAATACTGTCTTGCATTGGTTTCTTAATATATAGCATTTTGTCCAAGGACAATGTTTATTAAGAATTTCATAATTTGTTTGTGATTTGTTTCTCAGCGGCTTTTCTAAAGTCTGAAGTTAACCATAGATTAGGTCGTGGTTATGAATAGACTCTAGGCCGGATTCAATAAAGCCTACACTAAGTGTACATATTGTGTACACAATATGTATTCAATAAAATTCTTATCACATTTTTTTTGTGCTTTCTAGTCACTCAGAAAAATTACATTATGTGTACATGTAGTCTACACTTTGTGGTAACCTTTATGACTATCTGTTAATATTTAAAGCTGCAAGAATATCAGTAGAAAAAGTAAAATTAGGAGGAAGAAGGTGTGCGTTATGTCTATGTTGTCTGTTCATTCAGAGCAGAGTACACATACTGTAGGCTTTATTGAATCCGACTCTCTTTCTTACATGGGCAGGAGTGCTATGCTGCTTAAGAGTAGTATCACAGTCAGTAGTCATCGGTTTTCACCAGTCAATGTTAGCGAGTGCAGAGGTCAGAGCAGAGTGCGGATTTCATCAGAATATTAACAGATTATTGTGGTTTCCTCAGTATGCAGCCTTTTAGCAGGTATGGTAGACACCTGCAGAGATTTATTGCCATGGTGATTACTGGAAATTGGGACATGTACTAATGTTTTTAAAGTCTTCCAAGGAGTGTTTTAGTTTCATTTCAGGAATATATGTCTTCAGTCAGGAGAATGCATTTGGTGATTACATTCTAATTTGGTAGACAATATTGTTAAGGGAAGCAATGTTTTGTTGGTCGCAGTGCCGATTAAATTATCCTTAGAATGTTTATTAAGAGATTTCTTTTGGGGTGGGGCATAGCACTTACGAGCTCACAGCTTAGCCAGGCTAGATGCTGCAGTGTCCTTTAGTGACCCCCCCCCCCCAACTAAGAATTTAAGCTGTTTTCCTATCAGGAATTGACAGTTGGACTACTTGGCCTCGTCTATTACTTTTGCAGAGATGTTCATTAATGATTAGGGCAGATAACTTGGGCAAGGATAAACCCCCCTCCCAACAGTAAAACATGCATAAACCCATAATCCTGATCTTTGGCTGTAGAAGGATTTGTCATTTTATATGGTTTGTGGAATAAAATTCTTTGGTTTCACACATGACCCTTACAACATCTGGTATGCTGGTGGTGAGCCAGTCTTTGTGGGAACTGGACTTATTTCACTTCACAGCATCTGTTATGTTGATATTCAGCCAGGATTTGAGTGAGGAAAACTTGCTCTACCACAGGCATTCAGGGTTGCAAGGTTTAACCATTCTTGTCCCTGTACAAAAGGACTAGTGGTCTATGACTTAGTTCAGTGTCTCACAAAAGTAATAGCACTGTTCAGGTACATAATAAAAGATCTAAATACATTTACCTTGGTTATTTTGTCATGGGGAGTATCCCAAGGTATATGATAGATGTGTTAGTGATGCTAGTTATTCACCAACCAAAGAGGTTTGGTTTCAGATAAATGTAGGTTGTAGCCAGGGTATCCTGTATATTTGTGATGGCTATTAGTTTTACTCCAGTTAGTATCTCAAATAGTTATACATATTCTTTGAGAAATTGAAAGATTCATACCATTACACCTCACAAATTACCTTGACATTTCTTTGAGATACTGAATATAAGCATGTTTTATGTGCATTTGAATGTATGGTGGCTTCTATTCATAGATATGCACTACACTTTTGCACAAGGTGTCTGCAGGTTGGCACTAATTACGTTGAAATCTGTACACAAAAGTGCAAGCTAGAATCCAGACAGCAGCTATGTACCTCAGTGCATAAAATTCATGGAAAATGAAAACAGGAATTCACATACCATTGCATCTCAAAGTAGAGGCTATGTTGTCTGTAATGGTGTACCCACCAGCAGGATGGTACAAACTGGCACATAGAACTATATTCATATAACATTTTTAGGTGCAATGGACACGTTTCAGCTACCTAAAATGGAAGGAAAGTCTTTTATAGGAAAGTAGCAAAAAGAGAAAGGAAGCAAGAAGAGGGCCACTCAGGAGGACAACATGTAGAAGCATGCAGGATGAAGAGAGGCAGAGCAACACTTTCTTTGTGTAAAGAGGATCCTTTTTTATATACATAGTGAGAGAAGGGAAAAGTGCAATGGTGAAAGGGATGAGTCGGTAAGAGTGGTGGACCAGTGTAGAGGGGCAGACATATAGCATAACAACAGCATAGACAAATAGGGATGAACATGCATACACTTAGATGTGGAGACTTGAGATGGGCAGAGACAGACAGAACTCAGACAAACAGTGATGAGGAGGGCTGAACAGGTTCTGGGGCATAATAAAAGAGAAAGGGGCTACATCAGGCTGTGGATAGGGTATGGTAGGGTATGAACAGCAGTGTACCATCTGTTACCAAAACTCAAAAGGACATTACTATGATTCATTATCCGATGACGGGTCAAGATGGTCAGTGTTGTTAGTCACACTCTTCCTTGTTGACCCAATGGTTGTGGCTAGATAGGAGAGGAAATCTCCAGCCTGTTTCAGGGCTTTTTCCATCTGGGTCATTCACCTGCCCACTGTTGTCTCTACTGGAGCCCCTACCACCTGTTCCAGCTGTGGCTGGGTCATAGTAGACAGCAGTAGCAGGACTCCCTCCTCTGGGGCACTCATAGCCGTAACACACTCATTCACTTCAGGTCCAGCCTCACTAGGGGCAGGCTACAGGACAACTTCTTGCTGAGCATATTTATAATCCACACCTGCAAGGAGGAGTTGAAAATATTTAAACAAATGTTCATTATCAGTCAGCGCAGCTAACATTGCCAGACTACATATCTCAATCTGCTTGTGCTGAAAGATAAAGAGTAATGTCACTGAACAGTGATTTGTGTAAAACAATTTGCTGGAACAGCAATGACAAACTACATTACCTTTTGTATATTCTAGGAGCTACATCCCAGACAGCAAGAAGGTGTCTGCTCCCTGTACATACATTAATACACCAACAGAAATATCTGCTCAGTGTTTACATTAATATACCAACTGATTGCTATGACTGTGGTACAGAAAGGGACATACCAGGGACATATAGTGCAGATATCTGTCATGGGTCAGCATCATCCCACCTCATAACAGGTCCTTGCAGAAGCAACAGCAAATTTATTTGGTAGGTTTTACTGCAGGACACCAATGCCTCCATCTGTTATAGAAGCCATCAACCTCCCATATGCACAGATCATCAGGGTGATGATGTCATAGGTCATCATACTGCTGTCTTCATTTTGTTCCCCAGTTATGATTATAGCTGTGGTCAGCACCTCAGATGGGTCATAGTAGACATAAGCTTTTCAGGCTGAATCAACATATGGACTCAGCAGCTGCTCTTTGAAATGCCTGTGAAGAAGAGCATATTTTTGCCCTACTTCAAGCATCATAACAGCAATTTCAACTGGGTACTTGCAGAAGTAGCCACTGCAGAGAAAATATCTTCAGAAAATGGTGACCAATTTCTGTAGAGTAAAATGGTAGCTGAGGATCACATGTACATTGTGATTTGTGAACACCAAGTAGCACAGGCTGCAACTGCAAAAACGTCATGACATGCATACTCGTATAGGTCCCTGCACAAACACATAGCTAAGGGATATCAGAGGTAAATAGGGGGGTAAAGCTCCTTATGTGGGAGTGTGGGGGAACTTGTATTTTGACATAATTTTCCTTCAAAGAGGATGCTTATGAAAATGGTGTTGATTGCATGTAGCGTTACCATTCTCGACAAGTAATTTGATGCTCTGCCGTTGTGCTAGGGATATGTAGTCAGAGATGTTTTAACCACCAGTTAAATGTTGTATTGACTACTTTAATGAGTTATGCGAAATAAAATAATTTGTAAACATGAAAAATCTATATATAAAAACTTTTTAAGTATAATAATACCATTTTTTGCTGTCTGCCACTGTGCTGTCTGGTTATATCCAAAAGGACATATACTTTTGAGATTATTACTTGGTTAAACAAAACATGAAGAAAAAAAGCAGCATGAGCTGGGTTATGCATTGATGCAGGATGAGTGAAGCAATCGCTAATTTAATGATGCTGAAGACAGATCACTGTTGGTAGAATTGAGGCTTAAATATAACTGAATTCCAATGCTTTTTCTGATGGGGAAATTAAAAGGGTTCCAGGCAACTAAATAGTTGCATATCTTTGAAGAAGGGTTGTGATTCTTGATTCCCTTCTGTGGTAGTAATCTGGAATTGCTTTGAATGTATTAGTTTTAGATAATGAAATGAAAAGGGAAAAACATGTCACATTTACTTAAATGAGGAGGTACGGTAAAGAGTCGATTATCCAAATGTCGATTATCAGAAACATCAACTATCTGAACACAGCCTTCCAAAGTTTTTGGATAGGAAAAATCATAAAGTCTGAACATGTAAACATTATACGTGTTCACTTGTGCATGCTTTTTGAGCTTGTAGCCTGCTCATGTGTGAAAAATATTCTTTATTGTCCACTGGAATGGTTGAAAAGCATGCAGAAAAACAATATTTTTGAAGTTTTTTATCTGGTTGAATTTATGTTTGATTACCTGAAGGGTTTGATTATCTGAAATACCCTAGGTCCCAATTAGTTAGAATAATTGACTCTCTACTGTAGTGGCAAATGCAAGTCAGTGTCAACAACAAGAAATAATGATATAGTAATTTCTGTTAAAAAATAAGCAGGACAAAGTGATATTCATTCCAAGTGATTTTTGTAAATGATGTCTACTCTCCAGTTTACAGAGAAGGTTAGTTAAGACAGTTCCTAGACTGGCATTGCATTATCTAACTCATTGGTTTACACTTGTCATTAGTTGCAGAAATAGTAAACTGCTGCACTTGTTCTTTTTTTTTTTTATTTTCACCTCGCATGGGTGACCAAATACTATGGGTGGCCCTTTACTCTTGTATCATTGAAGTGAGTTTCGTAGTTACATTGTTATTTAGAATTGCATAGGATACAAGCTGAGATAATCATTGGTATAAATGATGTAGGCTATGCATACCACATTAAACTAAAAGCCAAATGATGATGATAAATAATTAATAAATAGGCAGTAGGCATGTGATGCAACATAATGTGAGTTACAATTTACAGTGAAATGGATCCTCGAGAGGTGATATTTGTGCACTATGTCAACAACAGAAGAGTTATGATTGGTGAGTATGATATTTCTGGAACAGGGCTAACTA
Source organism: Protopterus annectens (assembly GCF_019279795.1). Taxonomy (NCBI): domain Eukaryota; kingdom Metazoa; phylum Chordata; order Ceratodontiformes; family Protopteridae; genus Protopterus; species Protopterus annectens. The sequence continues at coordinate 1,523,402,550 of NC_056735.1, forward strand.
AAGTTGGATCATTATGCGACAGTCATAGACACATGTCAACAAGCAGGAGAAGACACTATTAACAAATATTTCACTACTGAGGTATAAATAAAATGGATTCCAGAAAGGAACTTTGCACTTATTTTATCTCATGTCCTCCGATGGTGCACTGTAGGCTTGTATTCTAAATTCCAATGATTGCATCCTGAGTTTTTTAACAAAATCAAGTTATGTCCTCCCATTTTAAACAAATGTTCTTATCTTTGGAATCATAATGGTTAATTTCTAAAGAAATGTTACTGGTAAACTGTTCCGCAAAAATCTTTACAGTGGCAATGTTCATTCGATTTTCATTCTTAAACTGGATATCATAAATCATAATAAGCACTATAGATATTGATTTTGTAAAATATTGCATACATGTTACAATATCTGAGTAACTCTACAAGCTACATTAATGTCAAAAGCATTTTGCTTGTCCATCTCTGAACTTTCATTTGATGCTGTTTAGTTCTGTCCGTGTTACTTGGTTGTCAGGATATTTAGAAAAATATGAAAACTCTGACAGTATAAATAGAGTATGAACAATAATCATTACCTTTTTACTAGCCTCCAGCAGAGGTCAAATATCAATGTGTTTGTGCTGCCCATCATATAAATACTAAGGTGAAATAATTTAATAGCTTGTGTATTCCAATGTTTTAGAATTATTAATGCAAATATCAACAGGCTATATAAGACGCCTAGAGGTACCAGAAGGCTGTAGTTACAGAAATATCAAGAGGCATTGTTAGGCTGTAATGAGTTAAATTTGAGAGATACTATATGAAAATGTGATGCCAAGATTGCTAATTGCTTTGGGAAGACCTTTTGGCATCAATTGCCAGCCCTTTATTCAGGAGTTTAATGGATGAAGTAAGTTAAACCTAAGCAAGTTATCTTGGCTGTATAAATATTTCAACAGTCGTATATAACTAGTAGCGTTGTCGCCTCACAACAAGACTTTGTTGTGTTCGATTCTCAGCTAGAGCGTCTTCTGTGTGGAGGCATGCATGAATGGCTGTGCCTTCGTTGAAGGTTGTGCATCAGGGCTGGTAACTCGGCACGTAAAATCCACTACCAAACATTAGCAGACCGGAGTTCCGCTGTGGCGACCCCTAACCAGGATAAGCCGAAAGACACAACAACAACTATATTCTGTGTCAAGGCTGACCACCATTCCACACCACTATAGTGACATCGAATTGAAGACCACATTCTGCATCACCATAATGACATAGGATTAAATTTTATTGTGAAACTGACAGAAGAAGACTTAATCTGTCCAGAATCTCTATCATTAGCAGGTATTAGTCACTAAACGACTCCCAGAATCTCTATCATTAGCAGGTATTAGTCACTAAACGACTCCCAGAATCTCTATCATTAGCAGGTATTAGTCACTAAACGACTCCCAGAATCTCTATCATTAGCAGGTATCAGTCACTAAACGACTCCCAGAATCTCTATCATTAGCAGGTATTAGTCACTAAACGACTCCCAAAATCTCTATCATTAGCAGGTATTAGTCACTAAATGACTCCCAGAATCTCTATCATTAGCAGGTATTAGTCACTAAACGACTCCATGTATTATTTTTTCCCAGACAGATTTGAATATGTTCTGTATTCTATTAGCACAATCCAGTGGTGTTCATGTGATTCTAAATACATATTCAAAATCTCTACCTTTAGAATTCTTAGAGACTAGCTCATGTACCCTAAAACAAAATCTATTAGTTCTTAATGCATGCTGCAACTTTGAAACATGCCTTAAAGTTGGGTAGAAGGTGTATTTCTTACTATAAGTACATATTTTTAGTTTTTTTTTTAAACAATTAAAAACGTTACACTCATATGACTGGATAGACTGTAAAGTGATGTTATTTAAATGTTTCCTGTGCCATCTTGTACTTTTGTATTGAGAAACTGCTGGATACGTGAAAGCTTTACAATTGTGTGCCATCATTGTTATTGTGATTGCAGTTTTGTGGATTTTGCCATTAAATTGTATTTTCCATGATCCTGTCCCTTCTTGTTTTTGGTTTGGATCACTGATCACTGACTGGGGTTACCCTCAGAACCTCATGGGCCAGGCAGAGAAGTATGAGTAGCCATGATGTGAAGTCCTTGATGAGCAGTGGGATTTGTGTATGCTATGTCTATAACTCTTCTCCTGTTGATTAGCAAGGCCAGTACAACTGCTGCTCACGCAAGTGTAGAGCAGATGCACTTTTTCATGCATCAGCTATGTTAGAATATATTGCAGGTAGTCCTTGGCTGGGCTTGTGCTTGTAAGCCCCTGCTTTTTCCACCAGTGTGAACCCCAACCCCTGTCTGCCCAAGATTGTCAAGCTGGCTTTGGCTGCTTATAACCATAGCTCACTCTGGCTGTCTCCTTCAGATTCTGATCCATTGACTGAAACTGAGTCATTTGGGCAGCATTTAGGGCTTTATTACAGAGCCATCCTTCTCAAGTCAGACCTCTTACTTCAGTCATCCAGTTGCCACTTGTGCTCCATTCCCCATTAATGTGTTCTTAATCCTTAATTCCACCCTTGAACATACACAAAGGCCTATGTAGAAGTATACACAAATGCCTTGTACAACTACTTAAACAACTGCATAGAAATGGCAGAACCTGATCAAAATAAACCATGCTCTAGTCAGAAAAGCAAGTCATCCTGGTGGACCCCTGGCATAAATAGACTGTACAACAGTCATCCGTCTTCACAAGTGAAGACCATCAACAGATCCAGGAAACTACCGACCTATAAGTCTGACTGGCCTTATATGCAAGTCTATGAAAAGGATAATCATGGACATGATTAGCAATGACATAGGAAGTCTCCAGACTGAAGACCTAACCCAGTTCAACTTTGTCAAGGGCAGATCCTGCTTGCTCAGTCTAGTGGACTTCTGTGAGAAGGTCCCCAAAGCCATGGATGAGGGTAAGGCAGTGCATACCACCTATTTTGACCTGGCCAAGGCATTTGACATGATATCCCACTTAGGTATTATAGATAAACTCACAAAATTGGGCATATACCTCTGTGTCACCAGATAGATAGCCAAATGGCTCACAGATAGGATACATGTTGTTAGAGTGGGGGAATACACATCCAGCAAGAGAACATTAACCAGTGAAGTACCCCATGGCTCAGTGCTGGTCCTCTCCTGTTTGGGATATACTTCTCACATGTCAAGGCAAATATAGATGGACATTGACTGACCAGGTTTGCTGAAGACTGCAAGTGTTTGGCAATCACTGACTCCCCAAATGATGATTATATCCTACATAATGGTCTGACACAGACTAATGATTGGTGTCACAGCTATGGTCTCAAACTAAATGTGAAGGACTGCATAATAATACCCTTTGGGAAATCAAATATCCCTGCAAATTACACCATCTATAGCAGCCTCCTAAGGGTAGACCCAGTGGTGAGAGACCTGGGTACGCAGACAGAAAATAATCTGAACTTTCACCACCAATGTGTCCACAGTGATGAGGACATCTTTCTATGTGGCTCAGCTTATAAGTAAGAAAATGGCACTCGGTTCTAAGGATGTCATAGCACCATTGTATTCAGCCCTCATCAGACCAATAATCGAGTACCATGTACCCTTTGGCATGTACCACACCAGGCACCTGCAACAGTTGGATAGTTGGAGGATCCTTAGAGGTTTCTCACTAAATAAAATACAGGGTACAACCAACAAGTCATATGCAGACCAATTAAAAGCCCTGTCACTGTATTCAGTTTCCTACTGATTACTGAAGGGTTATCTGTGCCTGACCTACAAGGCAGTCTCTGACCCAGTCCTGATAGAAATGTTGCATGTTTGCAAAACTAACTGCATGAGGGTTATCCACTCCAAAGATCTTAACCTGACCTCTGACATGAATAGATCATGCTGGAGAGACAAATATGTATCCCAGAGACTGCCCCTCCTCTGGAATTTGCTTCCTGTTCACATGAAGTAGAGCCCTTCCCTGACTATCTTCAAGCCAATCTGTACCAATGGATGAGAAATTGCAGGTTCACTCCTGGGGTGGTGCCAATGTCTCTTGTGGACAGAGGCAGTCTGTAAAAATTGTTAAAATCCCATTTGTTGTCCCTTGATCCCTTTCCTAGGGGTAGAAAAATGGGTAAAAATATCTTAATTTTGGTGCCTGGAACTCTGCAAGGTTCTCCACACATCCACAATCTTCCAAGTACAATGTATAGCAATAAAGGACCTCTACTTTTCTTAAATATATTTTTCATAGATGCAGTACAGAATCTTTATGGCCATCACCACTGTACTTAGACATTATGTAGCATGATTCAAAATCGAAGTGAGTAATGTCCCTAAATCTTTTTTGTTCTTCTATCATGCTTTTGGTCAGCTCATTAAGAGTGTGTATTTTGTACAGGTTCTCTGTTGCTGCCTGCCTTCCCACAAATCAAGCCATGCCAAGTCACTCTGAATGCTCTATTCCTCCCTTCTTTACTTACACACACACACTCACATAGTATGTGTTCCTGCTCTATCAGTCTTCATATCATTTGGATTTAGGTTCACGTTGCTGTTGAATCCCATTTTGATAGTTTATGCAGGTATACCCAACAGGACTTAAACCAGGAGAGAACCTTGTACTGTTCTATTTCTTGTTGAAATTACCATTAATGTGATAAAGAAAAATTTGCAAAAATCTGCAGGTACTTGCTTTCAGTTAAAATTAAAAAGTTATATTATGAATTATACAATGACTGGCCATTGATATTGTAAAACAAGTGTACTGACTGGCTAGCCCAACCAGTGTGCCCATTGTAAATCCAAGAATATACCAACGGAAAAAGGACCGGTGGCCCAGAATTTTTTTCATTCTTATATTCTATAAGTTTTATTTATTTTTTTTTTTGTAACAAAAATAAAAAAAAAAAATCTATAATCTGGACTCAGGACATACGAGAAAGACAGGATGGAGGAAATACTACGAAAATCAAATAAATTATTTAAAAATATTTGTATTTCCTCCATTCTGCCTCTCTCCTACCCATAAACTGTTGGAAACATTTTTAATTAAAAATAAAAAAAAAGAAAAAGAAAAAGCAAGAAAAAAGGAGCAATGGAGACCTTCTTTTCTCCATTGCTTCCTTTCCGAAGCACTGATGTACTGGCTAAGCATCGGAACGTAAGTCCCATACACATGTGCAGTATATCAGAAAAATCCCCAGAATACCAGAAAAACATGGAAGGGCAGCACAGTGGCATTATACAAAGGCATTATTTAAGAAATGTAAGTATTTTTTCCCTTAAATAATGTCATTGTGTAATAGCAATAACCCATGTTTGGGTATAGGCAATGCTAGATTTACCCATGGTCAACTTTGTTTGGTCACTTGGGCTTCGCCCTCATGACCAAACCACTCCAACCATGGGTAAGTCCAACATTACCCACACCCAAATGTGGGTTATTGCTTATGTATCCAATGGAACTCCACCACAGCATAAAAATAAACACTTATTAAATAAAAAGGCTGCAAAGCCATCACAAAGAAATTTAATTCCACAAAAATCATAAAATTATTAAACACTTTTGTTCATTTACTACAGAACATCAGAAGTTATGAGGTGTTTAGGCTGCCTGCAGTCTTTAAACTTCACATAGTTATAAGTAAATATGCCAAAATATAAGTGTGCTAAGTAGAATACCACTTTTTTATTATACACTAAATATCAAACATAGAATTGATGACTAACCACCATTAAAACAAAGGGTGAAATACAAACTCAAAGACAAATACATTGATAAGGCTCCATTTGACTTATTGCAAGCCAATTTAAGATGTTTTATAAGAGGAATTAATTCAACTGGATGCCATAATAAGAAAATGTATAGATGCTAACTTACAGCAGCTCTGCTGCTCTGGAATAATACTAAAGTAAGTAGCTGGAAAAATATTGTGTAACAATTTATTAGCAGTATACCTTGTCATTATTTTGTTTTCTCATACATGAGTTCAGTGTGACACACATTAATTAATTTCCTTAAAGATGATTAATTTGGCAGTGCAGTTAGTGAATGGTTCTGAATTTAGAATGTGCAGATTCCTGCTGATAATAGGTACAATGTAACCATTTAATTAATTTAAATGCTATGAAACCTAATGGCTTATCACTTGGTCAAATGTATACCTCAGTCTTCCATTATTATACAATCCTAAGTCCCTTTTCTTTGTTGATTTAGTAACTAGTCCAGCTTGCCTTACTTTTAATTGAAATAACATTTATTACTAGCATTGCTGAGTAACATACAACTGGATCATTTCAGGCCAGGTTTCAGTTAAATTTAATTAATGCAACATTGCAGATGAAGTAGCAATCAATCAGTGATGCTTTGACTTGAATACTGAGTGGTAATTACAGGAGCCAGGGCCAGGAACTGAGAAGTAGATGTGATGTGGCAAGGTTTTTATTTTCTTTAGAAAAGATGAATATGCAGGGGGGGCTACAGGTTAATCCTGCTGGCGGTTCATAAAAAGAAAGTGACTCAGGTCGTCCATCTCCACACTATAAAATAAACATGAGCTGTTTTAATTTCAGATCTTGCCTAAAACGTGTTTCACTGTGCAAAAGGAAAGGAACTGGTAAGGAGAATCATTTCTGTTTTTTTAAAAAAGGATATTGTGACTATTTGAAATTTAATCTTTTACCATATAAGAAAAAACAATAGTAGTTATAACAAAAGACTGTGTAAATTGTTACATTTTAGCAAGAAAACTGGGTTAGCAAGATACTTGTGCTGGTGTCTGCATGGATTAACAAAGTCACTCTGTTAACTGCACTTAAAAGATGCGTAGAAAAAAAGCATGCCGATGACTAGTTCTGAAGAACAGTAAATCAGATGGAATATATTATTTTATGCCACATGCAGGATTTATGATCTATTACTGTAAAATTAATATACCAATATAATTTCTGTGTTCAATAAAAATCAATTTTGCTAGCCCACCTTTCCCACCATGATCAGTTCCAAGCAATATTCTAAGCCTCCAAGCCAATGTTTTAAATTTATAACCAGTCCAACGGACTAAAATTAAAACAAATAAATGAATAATGTTTTTGGCAAGACCCACCTACATGCATCCCTAATATTTCTGCTCTGTAGCTATGCCATGCATCAAATTTTCTCTCTTAAATATATATACATGCATGTACACTCAATGTAGAGATGGGTCTCGAGATTTACCAAAGAAGAGATGCTTTAAGAAAGCCATACCGTTATGTACACCAGTACAATGTTCATTGGTTCACAGATAGCCAATAAAATTTTAAAACAAAGGATAAAGGTAATGTTAAATATTCAAAACTTATTATAGAAATGGCTCAAGTTGTAGAACTATTTTTAAATCTTGGTAATAATTTTGTTACAGCATAACAGTGCAACCTTTAATTTACTTTAGAGAACAGGGATGCAGAAAGAGAAATTCTGGTTTTGTATTTATAGGGACAAATGCAACCCCTTCTTCCTCAATAAAATCTGTATAACTGTCACCTTGCTGCATTTCACCACCCCCAAATAACATTTATGGCATATTCACAACTTTTTTAATTATTTCACCAATTAAAGCAATACATTCATTCATATTATGATACTTATTTTATCCAGTTTAGGGCTTTGGGGAGACATAGTCTATCCCAGCATTCAGTGGCCACAAGGCATATATATATATATATATATATATATATATATATATATATATATATACTAATTTGAGTGTTATCAGTATTTTCCAGGATGTGGACAGACACACACACACACACACACACACACACACACACACACACACACACACACACACACACACACACACACACATACACACACATGATATGCCAATCTAACTATAGGTAGTATGTCCAGTTCACTTCTGGCTTGTCTTTGGAATGTAGGAGGAAACCAAATCACCCAGTGAAAACTGAACTGGGGATATGTGTGGTCACAGAAGGGGCACAGAGTGGTCTGTGAATCTTATACCAATAAGCTGAAAGACTCAGTGGAGTGGATCTTGGACATGGTGCACATCATCCATACAAATACCAAGTGTGGTGATGTGGTATTTTAGAAAAGTAGTGGGCACAGCTATGTCTGTAATATGTGTAGGAGGGTACAGTGTAGATGAACCTCCTATGCCATACCCCCTCCTTTAAAATTAAATGAACATAGCCACCCCCTTTGTCCTGGTGAAAAGCAGTATCACCACCCATTGTATTAGAAGGGGCAGTATGTAACATGTATAATAGTTTGCATCTGTCTCTTTCTCCTCACTGTTAAGGTATTGAATGACTTATGGCTCAAGTGCCCCATTCAGCCACTGCATATAATTTCCATAACTGTTGCAGTTATCTTCTTGTCATATTCATCTGCTGTAATCGATAACTTCACATTAGCCAAAACACCAGTTTCCAGAAAAACACATGCAGGCACATGGAGAATATTGCAAAATTGAGGAAGCACCCCAGATGAGAACCAAACCAGGGAACTAAGAGCTGTGAGGTAGCACTGCTAAACTCTGTGCTGCTGTGCCCACATGCACAGCCATTTGTCTTAGTTTTGTGCAGGCACTGAAAATATCATAAAGAACAGATTACATCTGTATACTGTCCTGCAGTAATTGAAAAATGATATATCCTTTACCCCCCCCACGCACACACACACACACACACACACACACACACACACACACACACACACACACACACACACACACACACTCAAACTATTCTTCATACATTGAGAAGTTTCAAAAGCTAATTACCAACTTTCTCTGTATTGGGCCACATGCAATGATAAGCAGGTACAATGTATTTTTATCAAAAAGTCTTGGGAAGCTGAATTTACCCTACCTGAAAGCCTATAATTTGGCAATGGAGAAATGTCAATACATTAAATCTACAAGGGTGAAGGCATACAATGGCATAGGGTGTGGCACTATTTCAGATGCTATATTAATGGAGAACCCATAGGCTGGAAGAACCAGGTAAAGCAGGTAGTAATCTTTTTCAGAGGTATATAAAATATGGCAGAAAATAAAATTATATCCTACAATGAACTAAAATGAGAATAGTAGGAATAAACTTAGCTTGGTGGCAATATCTACAAATTAGATGTATTTTAACTGATAACATAGACCCTTTGCAGTATCTCTTAAGGAGAAAAACATGGTTAAAAGGGGTAAGGCTATCCCATATAAAAACCCAGTGGTTTCTCATGGACTTATATCTTGTTCAGAAGGGACACCCTCTTTAGTAAATGGGTTCAGTAGCTCCCTATTTTCCCAACTCCCAAAGACTGGCTCCTCCCTTCCCACCAGCTTACAATGTTAAAAATGATACACCAGTGGCAACATCCACCTGTATTGTTGTATCAAAGTGGTTGGCCTGCATCTGGTAAGTGTTGGACATGCCACACAGACAAGGCAAATTATCACCATATGGTATGGAACTGCCAAATAGTAAACAAAAAGTGGTCAATCATTATAGATGCAATATCTTGGGAGACTCAGATCTACCTCCCAGACAGCAAAATGTTGGCTACTGGGAATCATTCGCACTCCCTGACTACTCTTTTATAATCTTGCTTATCAAACACTGGAAAGACATTCCCAAAGGGGGGAAAGACCTTTATTTATGTCACTTGTCAGTAATATCTATTTGGTTGCCAACAATGGTTGTAATATTGTAAAAGAGTATAGTCATTGAAATGCAGTCTTGATGAGTGCATGTTATTCAAATAAAAGTGATTGGATAATGTGCACATTGAAGGGGGCATATGCTTGCAGAGTACTGACAGTGACGGAATTGCAGAAGGTAGTTCCACTTTTTCAGTTTTTCTGGCTATTGTCTGATCTCAGAGTTAGCATAGCAGGGGTGTGGGGATGTAGTCAGCTTTGCTCCCTGAAATGAAAAAAAAAATAAAAAAGTTAAATGGACATTTGGCCCTTTCTTTTATAACTCCATTTTTGATATATTTATCTTTGAAAAATGAAGTTTAAGGAGAATGTCTACAACCCTGTTAAATTCATGGATGTAGATAAGCATACATACTAATCATTGCTCTGCAGTCCTAAAGGGTATATATATATATATATATATATATATATATATATATATATATATATATATATATATATGTAATCTTTTTTGTAATCAGAAACTTTATTTATGAAAACAGTACAAACTCATTAAAAAGAAACAATGGTCATCTTTTATACAATCCTAGTGAGGTCAATCATTATAACAATTTCAACAAATACAATAGCAAAGTTTAACATACAATAATCAAAATCAGTGCCATTCCGACTATAAAATCATAAGTGAATGCATGACTAGCTACCTAAAGTGTTAGTTGAAATTGGTGACCTTACACAGCTCCAAAGACAATCCAATGACTACTACTTGAACATATTTTACACAATAATCAACAGTATCTATATAGTGTTTTCCAAACATGGAGCTCTAAGGGTCTTTAAGGGTATTGTATGTAAATGAGATACCAAACCCTATTGTTCAGTTTGGTGTTGTGTATTTACTCTTCAACCTGTGTCTGCAAATGTGGATAACAATTTGTTCTCTGCTGACATTATAGCTGGATAGATGGATAGATAGATAGATAGATAGATAGATAGATAGATAGATAGATAGATAGATAGACAGACAGACAGACAGACCTCAAGTCTTTTTTGAGGCAGTGGAGAACAGTGAAAGCAAAATGAATGCATTTTGTTATGAAAAACTGAGGGTGGATTATCTAATTATTTCCTAAAAGGAGTTATGAACTGTATGCTATGAATGATATTTAATGGAATTAGGAAAGCAAGGACTACAGGACAGAGTAACATTCAACCCACGTTTTGTTTGAATTGAAGGACAATATTGCTTACAAAATAAAGACCTGACTGCCTTGCCCATACCTTTATAATTATTTACAGTTTGGTTTCAGGGGAAGATAAAGAACATGAAGTAGTAATTTATAAATTTCACTTTAGCAGCCAGAACTTGGTTTAGAATATTAGGTGTTCACACTGTTCTGTGATCAAAAAGACAGATAATTTAACTATACATAACTGAAATTTAACATTATACAGCACTGATGGGCTTATTTCTACTAGGGAATGTTGTACACACCCATACATACTCGTCTACCAGTGCAAGTTAATAAACAGTGGGATTTCTTTAATTTTGTATTATTTTTTCAGCCAAAGAAAAGTCTGATTGCAACAGCAACAATAATACTGCATATGTGGCTGCCTCCCTTAGGTATGACTACTTAAGAAAGATAATGCAAAAACTGTTGCTATATATGTGTATATATGGCTACCTATCAAAACATCTAGTCCTCATAACATCTAAACTCAAAACATCAAGACCATAGCATTTAAACTTCAAAACATCTAAAAGTCATAACATCGAAATCTCAAAGCATTGGAAACTACAAAGCAACTATAAATAACATCCCAAACACTGTTTACTATGTTTCTGCGGGGGGGGGGGGCAAGCCCCCCTGCACCCCCCCACACCTCCCGTAAATTAAATATACCAACTCCCAGATCGCACTACAGTGGGGTTAGGAAATTAACTTTTCCCCCACTGTAGTGCGATCTCGGAGTTGGTATATTTAATTTATGGGTGGTGTGGGAGGGTGCAGGGGGGCTTGTCCCTCTTCAGAAACGTAGTACACAGTGTGTGGGATGTTATTTATAGTTGTTTTGTAGTTTTCAATGTTTTGAGATTCGATGTTATGACTTTTAGATGTTTTGAAGTTTAGATGTTATGGTCTTGATGTTTTGAGTTTAGATGTTATGACCATTCGAAGTTTTGATAGGTAACCATATATATATATATATATATATATATATATATATATATATATCTATATATATATATATATATATATATATATATATATGTGTGTGTGTGTGTGTGTGTGTGTGTGTGTGTGTGTGTGTGTGTGTGTGTGTGTGTGTGTGTGTGTGTATATATATATATATATATATATATATATATTCATGTGTATATATATATATATATATATATATATATATATATATATTCATGTGTATATATATATATATATATATATATATATATATATATATATATGTATGTATATATATATATATATATATATATATATATATATATAGAATATATAGATATATACATGAAAACTATTATACAATATGAAATTACTAAGCCATTATGCAGCCATACACTAAGTTGTTGCAACTTTATTCAGTTACTTTTTGCTGTTGTTGTGGAAAAAGTCAGGCTGGGTACTGGGGGAAGACATAAAAATCTTATTAGAGCAAAAGAGAGTTAGAATGGTAACTCACAGCTTAATGCTGGCCACTCTCCCTGGAAAAAACAAAGGATACCCAAGTATAAACCATGCTTTAGAAATGAGGCGCCTGAAATAGCAATTTTCTGACATTTTGTATGCTGAGTTTTATCACCTAAGTTTCTTATTACCCTGGCTTTTTTTTTGTGTGATTGTTACAATATTTTACTCTGTTAATATAAACTTGATGTTAACTTCCCATAGTCTAGAAACTTCTCCAAAGACATTTCCTTCACTATATCTTTTAAAAAGCGTATCATCTAACAATAAATCATTCCATACCGAGTTTACTACACATTTTGCTTCGCACAGACAGACTCATTATATTCCCACACCCCTGTCACCTCCCATTTTTACCAGTCAGTTGGCAGCATCAAAACCACTACCATTACCTTGCCACTTACCATCCGTTTCAAAGCACCTCTTACTATGGTATTTAACAAGCAGTAAGGTACATCTATACCTTCAGATTCCCGCAGATTCTCCTCAGTACCACAGCAGCCATTTCATTCACCTACATATAAATGCCGAAGAAATGTGCCGTATTCATCATCAAGCACACTGCTCTTATACAAATTCTGCTTCTTCGCGGTTATGTTGGACAAATCTTGGCCGTCATTTTCTTCTTCTTAAAACCCTTAACTCTTGATTAATATAGGCAGCATGTATAAAAAAATAGAGCAAGTATAAATGTCCATGGCTACTAAAATGCTGCCATTCTGATGAGAATACAATCATTTTCAAATCTAGGTGCTTAGGATTTCCCTCTCTCTTCCCTCCTTGGCTGACCTGGTGTGACTCAATTTGAACTTCACATTTACCTACACTAACAAACTGCAGTTTCTGAATAATGGTGTCTACAGGATTGCAATTGGAAGACACAACAAAAATTGTTTCTCCCAGCAATTAATCAGATTGAACTTCACATTTACCTCCACTAACAAACTGCAGTTCCTGAATAACGGTGTCTACAGGATTGCAGTTGGAAAACACAACAAAAATAGTTTCTCCCAGCAGTTAATCAGAGTAGGATACACACACAAAAAGCATTTGTTAAGCTTTCTCTTACAGTGCTGTGTAATTAAGCAAGTCACCATTTTGGTCAGCCATAGGGCTCTTTTCTACTTGTGGGTTTGCCTCCTTCCCCTGTAACTAAAGTACACTGACTCTTACATTTGTCTCTCTGACCCTAATGTTTACAGGTATAATTTATACCTTTCTGGCTTTCTAACACTCAAGACATAGATTCCTATTGAAAGTTTTACTTACTTGTCTGACATTTGAACAAGTAACCCTTGTAATAATCCTCAGAATTGTATACTGTTGGTCTGTCTTTCCTGCTAAACATAACTAAAATTAAAGTGCTGAGTGCAGATTGTAGGCCCTTACATTCAACTTACCTCTCGTGTGGTGTCAGTCAATCAAAGTATTCCTATAACCACTCCTACTGCCCCCCCCCCCCCTTCCTCATACAGGTTAAACTGCTACAACTTAGTACAGACATCATTTTCAAATCTAGGTGCTTAGGATTTCCCTCTCTCTTCTCCCCTTGACTGACCTGGTGTGACTCAGTGTAAGTTTCTTTAGTGTATGGAATTTTACTGTTGTTTGTGTGTAACTGAATGACCTGATGCTAAATTCTGATTCTGCACAGACTGTTCTATTTTTGTTTCAGAAGCTCTATAAGTAGCTAGTGACTTTAGTGAATTTCTTTGGTATTATTTGTGTTTAAACTGAACTTGTACCTAGAGAAAGTGTATAATGAGAGCTACTACGTGCTGCATATGTTTTTAATGTTTAAATTGCACACACTCATTGAAGAAGTGCTTTTATGTCCTGAATAACTTGTGCTAGCTTTACCTGAATTGCTTTTACTGACAATTTCCCAGTTTTACAATTGTAAAAATTGATTTAGTTTTACTGCTATATCTTTAAAATCTGACAAGTGTTTTGTTTATTGCATTGCTCTCTTGCTAAGGTTTCTTAGCTATCAATCTTAATTCATTCTGAAGTGTGCTACTGTACCCCTCCAAAAAAACTTTCTGAATGTACTATTATAAAATAACTGCCTGTTGCTGCCTTAATGCTTACCCTAGAATCTCTGCTTTTTTTCTTTTACTAGTTGAACTTCACATTTACCTACACTAACAAACTGCAGCTCCTGAATAACGGTGTCTACAGGATTCCAGTTGGAAAACACAACAAAAATTATTTATCCCAGCAATTAATCAGAGTAGGTTACACAAAAGGCATTTGTTAAGCTTTCTCTTACAGTGCTGAGTAATTAAGCAAGTCACCATTTTGGTCGGCTATAGGGCTCTTTTCTACTTGTGGGTTTGCCTCCTTCCCCTCTAACTAAAGTACACTGACTCTTACATTTGTCTCTCTGACCCTAATTTTTACAGTTATATTTTATACCTTTCTGGCTTTCTCACACTCAAGACATAGATTCCTGTTGAAAGTTTTACTTATTTGTCTGACATTTGAACAAGTAACCCTTGTAATAATCCTCAGAATTTTATACTGTTGGTCTGTCTTTCCTGCTTAACATAAGTAAAATTAAAGTGCTGAGTGCAAGTAACATTACAGTGCTGAGTGCAGATTGTAGGCCCTTACATTCAACTTACCTCTCGTGTGGTGTCAGTCAATCAAGGTATTCCTCTAACCACTCCAACTGCCTTCTCTTCCCTCCCTCTATCCTCATACAGGTTAAACTGCTACAACTTAGTACAGGCATTGGTTCATCCCTGCTCCGCTTGCCCTTGTTTCACTCAGGCTAGCTTTGCACCCTTCCCTGCCCCCAAATCCCTCCCACCCCTGGTGCTGATACATTTATTGGTACTAGACCACACCCCACTTGTTTAAACCAATCAGTAACAACTTGTCACTCAACAGCACCACTCTCAACCTGATACCACCAGTCCTCCAACTCTATTCCTTTTGCCTAAGTGTCAAATACCATTCAGTAGGTATGCTGTCATCCATAATAGTCTTATTAACTCTACTTCTACCCCTTTTACTCATCCCATATCTCCTAACAACCTACAAATATCAGGATCACCCAGGTTTCCATTACTCTAAATTCCAAACATCCATACCATCTACAACAGATAATAATGCACCCTTACTCACTCCCCTCATGCTTACCTCCTTAACCCCTAAATACCACCATCTTACTAGACCTAGTTACATTAGTCATAAAACTAGACACTATTACAAAACGTTATTCAAAATCTTAAAACTCATACTTAGAATATACTACAACCTCACAAAGGATGGCGACATCCACCCAAACCCTGGTCCATCCCCACCTGTTGGCTCTAATCCCCCTACTATATCCCCTACCTCCATAGCTCCAACAAATAGACCTCCTAGCTCACTCCTGGCCTGCCATCTAAATATTAGGAGCATAAATAACAAAACTCAGCACCTGCATGCCCTCTTAGCTGTTCATTCCCCAGATATATTATGCCTAACAGAAATGTGGCTGAAGCCTGCCACCAAGGACCATGAGATTCTGCCACCAGGGTATAGTATATTTTGACTAGACCATACCACCAGAAAGGGAGGTGGGGTAGCCATACTTTACAAGTCAACCCTATCTATCAGCATAGACACCCTACAACCACCCCAGTTCAATAATGCTGAAATTCTTATCCCAAAACTACAAATTAACAAAATAAATATGTAAACATTGTCTGTGTCTACATTCCCCCAGGGAAAAATAAAGAAACCTTAGAAGACTTCTTATATTGGTTATCCAATAACCACCCCAGAGAAACAATTGTTCTTGGGGATTTCAACATTGACTGGAACACTTGCTCTTGTGAAACCACCACAACCCACATAAACCTCTATGGATTTACTCAAATCATAACCTCCCCCACCAGGACAGGAAAACCCAATAACAAGGAAAGTACCCTAGACTGGATACTTGTCAATACCCATCTTCAATCTTATAAATCAGTCACTTTGCCTAATGGCCTAAGTGACCACTGTCTCACCTATGTAATCAAGCTCAAAGTAGACAGCTCCTACCAACCCACCTATAGAACATTAAGAAACAACAAGAATTTTATTCTCACCAAGTTTCAAAATGAACTTAAGGCATGCAACTGGTCAGTACTAAAAAGTCTTCCCCTAGATGAAACAGTAGGATACTTTAACACCAAATTCCTTGCTATTATTAACTCCCATGCTCCCAGTCGCTCTATTAGAACCAAAGTTAATATTGCACCATGGCTTTCTAAAGATACCAAAACCAAAATTTCGTTCAGAAACAAAGTATGTTCCACCTACTGAAAAACAAAAGCCCCACTTGATCAACTAAGATTCAGACAGCTAAGGATTGACACCAAAAAATCCATAACCTTAGACAAAAAGAACCACTACTACCATCTATTGCAAAAAACACCAAAACAAACCTCAAAAGTTCTGGGCAGGAATAAACAAACTACTCCACCCAGGCCAGACCGCCACTCCACCCCCCTTAGCTTCCCAACAAAAATCCCCAGTAGACATTGTTAATAATTTCAATAGCTTCTTCACAGAGACTATCCAGTCTCTAGCCAGTCAACTCTCTCCCAATGGCTCTAATTCTAATGTAGCCACACTCAGTACCCAAGCATACTTTACCTTCCAACCTGTTCCTACTCAACTTATTCATGCCCTACTTAAGAAACTAAGACCCAACACCCTGGCTGCCGACCTCCTCCCAGCAGACTATCTGCAAAAGGCTGCTGACACCATAGCCTACCCCATCTCTATCTTGATCAATGTAGCTATATCTGAATCTACTGTACCCACTATGTGGAAAATCTCCCATGTCATACCTCTCCATAAAGGAGGTAGTTCCACTGAACTGTCAAACTTTAGACCCATAGCTAGTCTGTCACCTCTAGCTAAAATTATGGAGAAGTGTGTACACATACAGCTCATGCACTACCTCACATACAGCAAGCTGTTATCCAGCTTTCAGCATGGCTTTAATCCACACCACAGTATTACTTCTGCCCTCCTCTCTTTCTCTAACATCATTAACCACAACTGCAATAATAACAAACTATCCTCAGCACTCTTTCTAGATCTATACAAGGCTTTTGACATGGTTGACCACAACATGCTTATAAATACCTTGAAGGCCTTCTCCTTAAACAACCATGCACTCCAATGGTTTCAATCCTACCTGCAGGGCAGGCAGTAGGCAGTCCTATGGCAGGACAAGCTATCATCTCACCTACCCATCACATTAGGAGTCCCCCAGGGCTCGATACTAGGACCCCTTCTTTTCTCCATCTTTATCAATTACCTTCATTCAGTCATCCCAGATGCTACCTGCATTCAATATGCGGATGACTCCACCTTGATTTGTTCTGACACCTCACCAGCTACTTTATTCACATTAACCCAAATTACCTTCAATACAGTGGAAAAATGGCTCGCCAATCAACATCTAATCCTAAACCCCAACAAAACTAAGTTGCTCCACTTCTCCCCCACATGCAGGACCCCACTGCCAGCCTTCAACATAACTGCTAACAATGGCACTATCATCTCCCCAGAATGCCAAACTAAACTACTGGGTGTCATAGTTGATAACAACCTGAAGTTTGATGCGCATATCAATCAAACCATCAAAACCATTAATAAAAAACTTGGCTCCCTTTACAGAATCAAACCTTTTCTTACCCCACTTGTTAGAACTGCAATTGCCCATTCCTCTCTACTATCAACTCTTCTCTATGCCTCACATCTGTTCTCCAACTTAAACAAAACAGATCTTAATAAACTATCATCCTGCTATAACCACATTGCCAGATTTGCTACTGACATAGCCTACTGGATACACCACTGTCACAACCTAAGTCACCTAGGATGGCTTGAACTGCCAAGCCTACGTGAAGTACAACCAGCTAATAGTGGCACATAAAGTCCTTTACCAACCAGAAAATACACCTGCACTAAAAAATATTATCAGTCCCTACACCAGCACCTGGCCACTGTAGTCATCCACGAGACTCCTAGTTCAAACATACAAATCCAACTACTCATCTGGGGACTCTCTGTTTGCCAACTCTGTTGGAAAAATATGGAACAGACTCCCAGCTGACTTGACCCTAGAACCCTCACTAACTCAATTCAAAAACAAACTCAAGAAATACTTCAAAACTCATTGGTTATGTCCTTGCACTAACCCCGACTAGTGACCTCTCTATTTTTTAGGTGCCTTACCTTCAACTACTTCTAACTTTTTTCTACCACTCCATTTCAGGAAGGGTCAATTGTATAACTGCTGCTCAGTGTGTCTTAAACCTGAATGTAATGTTATGTATGTTTAACTTTAAAAATAATGTTATGTTTTGTAAAGTGTTTTATAATAAGTACTATATGTGCTAAATGCTGGTATTGCTTATGACTGTAATCTGCTTGAAACTAGCATTTACTAAATGTTCAATGTGTATTATTATCTTGGAGCTTTTCTCCCCGGGTCTCTGCTGAAAATGGACATGTATCCAGTCGGACTATCCCGGTCAACAAATGTAAAATAAAATAAATAAATGAACAAATAAATATGTTATACCAGACACTCCCAACCTTAACATTCAGCTTCCTGACTACAAATCTATGTTCACTGACAGACCAGGAAAAAGTGTGAGTGGGAGAATGAAATTTCTGATAAAAGGCAACCTAAAAGTTAACACAAATCTCCTCCATAAGTGGTCATGAAACTAACTGGTTACTAATAACAATTTCACTTAATAACATAAATATCCTAACCTTTGTTGTCTATCCCTCATCACTGACCAAATAAAATTTAAATGACTACTACTTGATAATTAAGAAAGCTATAACCCTTACAAGGCATTAAACAACAATGGGTGGGTTTAGCATTAATCACCTAAGCCCTGAGAGCTCTGAAACTGTGGACTTCCTATCAAACCTTGGGCTTAATTAGTTAAAGGACTTCACCAGAACTGGACTCAAGGAACCATTCCTACCTGGACCTGCTCATTACAAATGAACCTTCCATTACTAAACTATATATTCTGTTGCCATCCATAAATAATCACTTCCCAGTTACTTTTAACATTAAATTGTCCAACCAAAAGCCTCCAGTCCTCATGAATAATCCCCACCCTCAAAAAACAAAAATCAACAAAATATCAAAGGACTACAGAAAGATCTGTTTCCAATCAAACAGAGCAATTTGATTTCTGATGACAACCCCTCTATCATAGCAAGGTCACTTAGTATTTTGCCCTCAGTCTTCAATAAAAATATTTTCCAAAAGTATTTGGACTCAAAAAACAACAAATAGTAACTATCTCACCAAAAACTGATGACACTTTAGAAGCTAAGAGTCAAGCATGGGAATACACAAGAAATCATCCTTGTAAGATAGCTTAAATAAATTCATACTGGTTAGAATTCTTTCATTTGGACTGCAGGCTAGAGAAAGCTTTCTATATCAAAGAATATAGGCAAAGAGAATGGAATAGGTGGATTCTAAGTGAAAGAACAGCACTGGCAGAATTTTAAAAGAATCTAGAACAAAAGCCGATGTTAAAAAGGGATAATTAGTAGGGTATATAAAATGTTGCGTGATAACTATAGCAATCAATCAGAGGAAGTTAGAAAGGATTTGGAAGAGAGACTGGATAAGCAATTTACAAAGAAACAATGGGAAGATATATGCAAAGCTCCAAAATATGCAACAGTCTGGAAGATTTAAGAACTTTGGTTGGAAGTGTTTCCATAGGTATTTTTATACCCCAAGCAGACTCCAAAGAAAATTTCCTCTTGCAGACTGGGAGTATAGTAAGCTGGCAGACTTTAAAAATTCCCTGCTGACCACTCTGTCAGAAATACTGAGTGAGCAAATTGGTGTAACTAAGAAAATGATTTTTTAGCTGTGATGCAGAATTGGAATTTCCTACACATAACAATGCCTTGCAGAGATCAATTCTGGTGGTGGCTGCCAAAAAAAGCAATTACTAGAAAATGGAAATCAAGTTCTAAACTGGCCATGCTAGAATCAGTGACTTTAGTAACAGAGATAAAAGAATTGGAAGTGGGATCTATAGAAAAATGTTGGAGTAAATCACATAGAAAAAAATGGGAATTGTGGGAACAACACATGCAGAATAATGTTTTGAAGGTGGAATGAAGTTTAAGAGAAGACAGGAACTGAATATGTAACATTTGACTGACAGTGATTGTATAGATTATAAGTGATATGTAATGTTTGCAATTGAAAATATGTCAATGTTGTTTGTTTTCATTTAATCAAATGTATGATTGCCTATATCATAAGTGATAATTCAATAAAGATGTTCCTTGTTAAAAAACACCTTCATGTCAGTTAGTTTTCTGTAGTCAGAGAAAGAATAAACTTAAAATGTTCAGGTCAGTTAGAAGGCTCCAGTGCAAGCAAAGCAATTGATTTTATATGGAGTAAGAAATATTTAGGTGAAATGATGGCTCTTATAATAAGTAATGTTAGGCATTTGATTTCAGCTTTGCCTGGCTTCAATTATTTTGTTTTCTCTGCAACTTGTGGAGATGTTGAAAAAGAAAAATTTCTGAAGCAAAGTGAAGGGCGATTTAACTGACTAATCATAGGAAACCAGGCATCAATGAGATACTAAAATTAAACAAAGCATATTAAATCAATTTACTTAAAATAGCTTCAGTTTATTGGCCTATGTGGAACAGTTTGTTAAGGTTTATATAAATATGTGATCCTATGATCATGTTTATGTCTGAAGAAGTATGTCAACAATGGGCATTGATATTTTTAATTAGATGTATTTGATATTCAGCTGGCACTGATAAATAGTATGAAGTCTTGGAAGAGAAGAAATCTCATCCATTTCAGTATAAGATGGGATTCATTTTGTAACCCCTTACGGGGACATTAGCAGCTCCAGATTATATAATCTTTAACAGCATTACTTAGAGTTGTTTCTTAGATGGTAATTATGGGTGTGTGGGCGGGTAGTTAGTGGCATTTCAGCTTCCATGGATACATTAGCAATTAATTCTTGTGATGCCTTCCTAGGATTATGTACTCAATGCATGTGTTCCCATATCCTATTTATTAAATTTTCAGTCTTCTGTCTGATAATATGTATACATTACAGCATAATGAAGTGTGCTGCAAATTGCATGATCAAGACTCAACTATTGTTGCATTTAGCAGAGTGGACATTTAATTGGACGTTTTATATACCCATTGTCCAATGCTTGCAATCTGTGTAATGCTAATTTCCATGAAGAGCACACTATGTATGCTGTAATTTCAATAACCAGGGACTTCATGGATGTATGAGCAATCATTTCTAGCAGTTTAATGCACCTACCTCAGTAGACTGCATTATCTGTGCCCCTCATATCCTGCTCTCAAATAGCATTTCCTCACATCTGTTGTACTCCAAATGCAATCCAAACATCAGCAAGTTGTTATTGTTTGTCTTTCGGCTTTTCCCGGTTAGGGGTCGCCACAGCAGAACTCCAGTGAGTCCGCTAATGATTGGCAGTAGATTTTCGCGAACGCCGAGGTGCCAGCTCGACGTTCAATCTTCAAGGAAGGCACGCCCATTTACGCATGTCTT
Source organism: Protopterus annectens (assembly GCF_019279795.1). Classification (NCBI taxonomy): domain Eukaryota; kingdom Metazoa; phylum Chordata; order Ceratodontiformes; family Protopteridae; genus Protopterus; species Protopterus annectens. The sequence goes on from NC_056735.1 coordinate 1,523,424,572, forward strand.
CGAACGCCCATCCAACCGCACAGCAAGTATTAAAGATAAAATATGAAGTGTTTTATTTGCAACCACATCCACATATATGGTTTTCTAAATTTCTGAATCTCTTAGTTTATGCATTTTTTTATTTATTACATATTATACATAATGGCTTTGCAGCAAACACAGTTTTGCATTGTTTAAAATCTAAAATATATACTAGCAATGGGATATGCAAAGCAAGATCAAGAAACAAATGTTTCCATTCCTAAATATAAAATGAGACTGTTCTACTTCAAGTGGTCCTTGTTAAGACCTTTTCGTATTAATATTTTAATTGATGATCGTTTATAAAGAGGAATTACTTATCATTATGTCAAAAATGAGATGTGGTATGCTTCTTGGGAGAAAAACACCAATGCCCAGCACACTGAGGAAGATCATTGTGACTGAAACTGGTAAGTGTTGCACTTTTAATTCGTAAGGCCATCTCTTCGTATATGCATAATGATTGGTCATTGCTTAGTATAAAGACAGTAAGTAAACATTTTGGTGCACTGATCACTGTGGTGCAGTTTTCTCATGGCTCTTACACTCACCTTCTAGGTACTTGACATTTTTTTGTTGTGCACTTTCACCTTTTTTGAAGGGCAACACAGATTTCACACATGGGCCATCTGCAGTTTTCAACTACATGACCTTTTCTTCTGGGACTAAGATGTTAATTTCAGATGCACTACTTTAACAAATAGAGGTGCAAACATATAGATGCAGACAGGCACAGAAAAGGTGGGAAAGTATTGATAAAGAGAAGAAAACTGTCTGCAAAAAGGCTAAAACTGAAGGTTGTTAATAACATTGGAAGTTACAATAAAGAAACATAAAGTAAAATCCAACTAATCAAGTTGCATGATAAGAGGAGACTTTATTATACAAAATTAAGTAAAAATAAAAGCATAACAAAAAGGGTGGTAAAAATTCACTGTTGCTATTTCTGTTTTATTAAAATATCTAAATTATAAAAAATACAATTGGGCTGGATGTTTCAGGACAGTTATATTCAAGTGTAGGTGCCAGATTAAAAAATAAATAAATAAAAAGGCAGTGTATTTTAGAATTCAAGATTCATAATAAAATAGTAGGAGACCCTTTCCAAAACAACTTTTGAAACCATTATTTGCTGAAGACAGCAAAGCTGCAAAAAATGGGATGAGAAAAAGTTTTTTTCTGGTACTTGATGTAAGAAGTTTGTATACCTCCATCAAACATGCAGATGGTTTAAGAGCTATCCACCATTTTTTGGATAAAAGCCCTTTTGTTAGTTTTGTGGTTGAAATGGTTACTTTTTGTTTAAAAAATATTTTTTTTCATTTTAACAATGAATTGTTTAGACAGAAACAAGGTACGGCTATGGGGCAGCATTTGCCCCCATGTATGTCAATCTTTTTATGTCTTTTTTTGAAACTCAATTTTTATTTAAGTTAAATTTTATGAGACAATATGTCGATTTCTGTTTTCGATATATAGATGATTTGATTTTTGTGTGTGATGGAGGTTTAGAAGAAGTGGAACATTTTGTAACAGAGATGCATGATAACCCATTTGGATTATCATTTGATGGATTACAAATGGGAAGAAAGGTAATATATTTGGATTTAGTTTTAGAAGGAAGTATGGATGGTCATATCTCCTATAATGTACATAGGAAGTTTATGGATGGGAACCAGTACCTCCATGCTTCTAGTTGCCATCCTCCTCATGTTTTGAAAGCGTTACCATATGGAGAGTTATATCGCATTTTTAGGTTATGTAGTAACAAGGAAGTGCTAGGCAAGGAAATAGAACAAACTAGGAATATGTTTTTGAAAAGGGGTTATAACCCTGATATTCTGAAAGAGGCAGAATTCAGAGTGTGAGAAAAGGTATTTAAAAATAAAAATATTGACAGTAGGGGTAGTGGATTAGGTTATGACACCTTGTATAACCTATGGTCTTTCCATGGTGAGGAAACTTACCAAAACAAAGTGGATAGGATATATTATGTGTCAGTATATAACATCAAAAGTGAGGAAATGAGGACTTTAGTGGAATATTATTGGAAATATCTAATAGAAGATAGGTTTTTGGCAGGTATTTTACCACATAAGCCCCTCTTTTCATATAAGAGGGGAAGGAATTTGAAAGACATGGTGGTACATGGTAAATTTAGTCTACCAGTTGTGGATATACCTAATTCACTAGTTATTAAAGGAACATTACGTTGTAATAAATGTACTGTTTGTAAGAGTGTGGTGAAAACCTTTAATAATATAAATGGGGTTAAATTTGAACCCAGAGAGGTTTATTCATGTAGAAGTTAAGGTGTTGTTTATGCACTGAGATGCCCCTGTGCCCTATTTTATATTGGGGAAACTAAGAGAGAATGTCGTGTAAGATTTATGGAACATATGAGAGATGTTAGAAATAAAAGGGAAGACAAAACAATTTCTCTACACTTTAAAATTTTACATGATAGTGATGTTTCTAAGTTAATAGGCACAGTTTTAGAAACAGTGGATTGTATTTGTGAAGATGAAAATTTACTAAAACAAAAGTTGAGGTATAAAGAAAGTATTTATATTTTAAAGTATAAGACACTTGTGCCTAATGGTCTAAATAATGATTTGAATTGGAAATGTTTGCTTTAAATTTTAATTATTTTATTGATTAATTGAGGTTATCCATGTGGGGTGTGTATATATAAATGTGTGTTTTATGTCTGTTACTGTTTGATACTCTTTGAAGGTGGTTACACCGAAGCGCTAGAGAAAAAGAAAGAATAAAAGTTTTAAACTTTTTTGTTTTGTTTTCCTTTCTGTACCACAGTAGGTTGATGTTCTTCATTCCACATTGCTGCAGTCCTAACTATTGGGTAGTCCGCTGTCCAGTCGGCCCGAATACCAAAGTATATGGCTGACGTCAGTCACGGCGCATTAGACTGACGTCAGTACGTCAGGGTACTAATGCGCATGACCGACGTCATATCCTCAGTCTTTTTTGCCACATGGTCCGATGCAGAAGCAATTTTGCGAGTGCAGGTTGGCGTTCTGAAAGTTTCTGAAGTCAGAGTTTCAGACCGAATCAAAGTTGGCTAAGTACCCCGTTGGGGAATATTTTGGTTTTTTCTTGCCTCAGTATTTAACCGGATGTCAGAAAAAGTGAATAACTGTATTTCTTGTGGGAAACAGATACCTCATAGGGATTACCATACTTTGTGTATACCTTGTTTAGGGCCTGAGCACGACGTTGTTGGATGCCGCCCTTGTGCAAGATTTAACAAACGCACTATTAAGAGAAGGTTAGACTGTGCCAGGTTAGTGTTTGGGAAGCGTTGTAATTATAAAATGCCGTCGGATATTCCGACGCCCGCTTCGGGCAAAAAGCGCAAGGATAAAGCAGCAAAGCCTAGAGTGGAAGAACCGACAGTCCCTGACGCCGGTTCTTTAGAAGGCTCAGTGGAGCCGGAGGTTCTGCCAGGTGTTTCTTTGGAGTCTCAGGGAGAGACTTTATTGTTACAGGATGTATCCTCTCTGGAAGTAGGCCAGGCTGAGGGGGCTTCTCAGGTGGCTGTTCTTCCCTCTCTTCCTAAGGTGGTTAGAGCCTCCCCCTCTGTTTCCAAGGCTTCTTTGAGAGGCAGGCCTAGTGTAGCTTCAGTGGGGGTTTCTCCTAGTGCTTCAGGGTCTTTGCCTAAGAAACATATGCTTAAAATGGCAGAGGATTTGATTACTATGATTAGAGGTTCTATGCCCCTCCTGATAAGAGGCCTAGGGTGGAACCTGAGTTTGAGAGTTTTGAGCACTGTTCGAGGCTTCTGAGTCTTGACTGAAGACTTGCAGGAGTATCCTCCTTATTCTGATTCTGATGTGGATGATTCTACTCCTTCAGCTTCTCCTCCTGAGGATTTTTCATTTTCAGAGACTCTGCATTCTATGAGGGAGCATTTTAAATGGGAAGGTCAAGATTTCTCTGATTCCAGGAAGAGGCTTAGGGAATTCTTGTTTTACCCCAGCATAGGCCTTTAGCTATACCTCCGGTTCTGAATGTGGTGGAAGATGTTTTTGCAGAGGCTTCCTGAATCCTGATTCTTTGCCTCCTGCGCCAGTTAACCCGGAGAGGTACTACAGGGTGCCTGAAGCTCATAAGTATCTTTTAAGAGTCCTAGGGCAGACCCGGAAACTGTCTCTCAGGGGCCTAAAGGTGTGAAGGCTTCTGTGGTTAAAAATCCTGTTCCTCCTGATAAAGAGGCAAGGGCTTTGGATAAATGGGGAAAGAAAGTGTATACTTCTTCCACTTTAGCCATGAGGGCATTGAATTGTCAGTTTCACATGTTAAAATATCAGAATTACCTCCTTTCACAATTGAAATCTAAGGTGGATGCTCTGGCAGAAGGTATCGAGTGTAAAGAGTTGCAGGATTTAGTTCATGTGTCTGAACAGGTGGGTAAACATTCCTTGCAGTGTGGTTTTGATGCTGTGCAGGCCTCCTCGAGGGTGGCTGCCACTGGTTCTGTTCTTCGTAGGCACGCCTGGTTGAGAGATCAGAACTTAGCTGAGCATGTTAAGACAAGGGTTTTGGATGCTCCTTTACAGTCTGATGTGTTGTTTGGTTCGCCTGTTGAAGCAGTTTTAAAGAAAATGGAGGACAAGGCTAAGTCTATGCAAACTGTTAAAGATTTTTTGCAGGTGCAGCCTCCGAAGTTTAGTAGAAATTGGCCTACTAAGGGGTGGACTTATCCTGCTTATGATTCCCAGTCTAGGGGTAGGTCTAGACGCGGTAGGGGCAGAGCTCAAGGTTCTTTTAGGCCTAGGACAGGGAGTTCACCTGCTCAGACTTCTGGTGAGGGCAGGGGTCAGTCCTTTCATAAGCAGACCCAATGACCTGCCTTTTCAGCTGCCAGTACATTCTCGCCTGGCAGCACCTCTGGGAGGAAGGCTGTCTCTTTTCAAAGAAAATTGGGATTTAATTACCCAAGACAGATGGGTTCTGGATATTATTCACCACGGTTACAGGTTTTATTTCCATACCTTGCCTCCTTTCAAAGGCATGCCAGACATTCCTCCTCTACAAAGAACAGAGGCTCACAAGCAAATTTCTCTGTTGCTCCAAATAGGAGCCATTCAGTCAGTTCCTGCGCCAGAATGGGGCCTAGGATTTTATTCTCGCCTGTTCCTAGTACCAAAGAAGGGGAACACGTGGAGACCAATTCTGGATTTATCTATCCTCAACACTTATCTGGACATTCCCAAGTTCAAAATGTTGACGTTACAACAGCTTTTACCTCTGCTGGGCAAAGATCACTGGATGGTAACTTTAGATCTCAAGGAAGCTTACCTTCATGTGCCTATAAGGCTAAGTTGCAGGAAGTATCTGCGTTTTCGAGCTGGAAATTCTCATTATCAGTTCTCTGCATTGCCCTTTGGCTTATCCACTGCCCAGAGTATTCACAAAGGTTCTGGCTCCAGTGATAGCTTACTTCAGGCTAAAAGGAATTCAAATCTATCCTTACTTGGACGACTGCCTGCTTCTGGCTCAAGAAAAGGAAGACCTTCTACAGCATTTGGAATATGTTATAGCAGTGCTAAGATGCCTAGGGTATTCTGTGAACGAAATAAAGTCCAGTCTAGTACCCTCTCAAGACATGTGCTTTCTGGGTGTGAGACTGAATACAGCAGCCCAGATGGCCTTTTTAACCCCGGACAAACAAAAGAATCTATCCAGTTACTTCCATCAACTATCTCTTCAGTCCGGGCTGACTGCAAGAACAGTCCTTCAAGCCTTAGGGTTCATGGCATCTTGTATTCTGGTGCTTCCCAATGCCAAACTGCATATGAGGAAGCTACAATGGTATCTAAAAAAATCTATGGACACAGCACTGCCAGGATTTGGACACTGTCATTCAAATAATACCTTGCATTCAAAAGGAATTTTTGTGGTGGGCTCAGGAATGTCACCTAAACAAGGGACTCTCTGTGACCCGGCCAGAGGCGAGTCAGATTCTAACGACAGATGCCTCAGACATTGCTTGGGAGCTCATCTAGATGGAAAATGGATACAAGACAAGTGGCCTGCCAGACTACAGCATCTACATATCAACATGAAAGAGATGTTAGCAGTCCAGTTTGCATTAATGGCTTTCAAGGAGTTACTTCTTCCAGGGCAGGTGTTGATTCTAACAGACAACACAACTGTCATGTGGTACATCAACAAACAAGGGGAACACATTCTTACCCATTGTGCAGGCAAGCAATGATTTTATGGGAGACTGCGCTCAGCTTGCAACTAACTCTTCAGGCAAGGTTTCTGCCGGAGCACAGAACTCCTTAGCAGATGTGTTAAGCAGGCAAATCATGGATCCCCACGAGTGGAAACTGGATCTTCATGTATTTCAAAATTGACAGTGTCATGGGGAACTCCAGACATAGATCTGTTCGCTTCTCCACTAAACCACCAGCTGCCAAAGTTTTGCACGAAGGGATTTCATCACACAGCTTGGAAAGTGGATGCTCTTTCTTTCAGTTGGAAAAATCTTCATGTGTATGCTTTTCCACCTCTGCCTCTTCTCCCAAAGGTGCTTCTAAAGGTCAGACAAGACAAGCCAAGGATGATTTTAATAGCTCCAGATTGGCCTCGGCAGCACTGGTACCCATTACTGAGGAGTCTGGTAAGGAAGCCTCCATGGCCTTTACCCTTGATTCCACACCTGTTGTCTCAGAGGGACGGTCGTCTGCTCAATGTCAAGCTTCACTCTCTTCATCTAACAGCCTGGCATATTCTGTTTTGAAAGACAGCAGGTCTCAACTTCCTCAACAAGTTTTAAATGTGATTATGGAAGCCAGAAGACCTAGTACAAGGAAAGTGTACGCAGAAAAATGGAAGAGATTTTTATTTTGGACTGCAGAAAAGAATTTGGAGATTTCGAGCCTAATTTGAGTGTGGCTCTTCAATATCTTACTGAGTTATTGGACAAAGGTTTGTCTTTCTCTTCCATTAAGATTCATGCTGCAGCAATTTCAGCTCACTATGATTGTGACCCACCATTGTTTTCACATCCTTTGTTCAAGCAATTTCTTAGAGGGGCAAAGAATTTAAGACCCCCACGAGAGCTCCTACTCCTGCTTGGGATCTCAATTTTGTGTTGGAGAAACTTACTCTACAACCTTTTGAGCCTCTTGGCTACTGCTGAACTGAAATACTTGTCATGGAAGACTGCTTTTTGTTGGCCATTACTTCTGCAAGAAGGGTTTCTGAGTTACAGGCCCTTATGGCGGTTGAGCCTTTTTTGATTTTTCATAAGGATAGGGTATCATTACGTACTAATCCTTCCTTTATGCCTAAGGTGGTTTCTAGTGTGGCTTTAAACCAAACTATTCATTTGCCTACTTTCTATGCAGATCCCCAAAATAAAGGGGAAAAGATTTTGCATACTTTAGATGTACACAGGCAATTGCGTTATTATTTAAGCAGGACTAAGGATTTTAGGCAGTCTCAGCAGTTGTTTGTTTCTTTTGCTTTGAGTTCGCAGGGCAAGCCTGTATCAAAACAAACTATTTCTAGGTGGATTGGGTTCTGCATTGCATTTTGTTATTCCCATCATGGCAAGGAGATTCCAGCTGGGATTAGGCCTCATTCCACTAGGGCTACTGCCACTTCAACAGCATTTCTAAGGGGGGTGGCAACTAAGGATATTTTGGAGGCAGCTACTTGGAGTTCAGTGCATACTTTCTCTAAGCATTACCACCTTCCTCTCTACTCTAAGTCTAGGGCTGGTTTTGCCACAGCTATTTTGCAAGGCATGTTATCAGCTCCTGCTTCCTTATGATTTGCCAGCCTCCCTTACCTCTGCTTTGGGATTCTACCTAATAGTTAGGACTGCAGCAATGTGGAATGAAGAACATAGTACAGTTTTGTACCTACCATAAATGTAGATGTTCGAGGATCCACATTGCTGCAGTCCAATTTACCCTCCCTCCTTCCCTCTGTGTTTAGGGGTGGTTGTGTAGGTGAGATTATATTCTGGTACCTTTGTATATATTGTATATATTTTGGTGCAGGTATGTTTGGTGTGTTTTGGTTTTGGCCTTGTCTTTTTAGGGTCTTCTGACATCTGGGGCAAGAAAAGACTGAGGATATGACGTCGGTCATGCGCATTAGTACCCTGACGTACTGACGTCAGTCTAATGCGCCGTGACCGACGTCAGCCATATACTTTGGTATTCGGGCCGACTGGACAGCGGACTACCCAATAGTTAGGACTGCAGCAATGTGGATCCTCGAACATCTACATTTATGGTAGGTACAAAACTGTACTTTTTGGATCAGTGTTGTTTTCCATAAACAAAGCTGCAAAAGGCTGTTTCAATTAATTTAGTGTGACAGTGGAGCTATGACAGAAAGTTACAGCAAACATGAGATATCTTGGAAATCCAGCTCTGTCTAGTGGTAACATATTTATTAAGTTCATTAGTTTGTCTACATATAAAATTTGAATGGCATTACAGCCTAGGTTCATTGTACTGTGTTTTTTATAATTAAAAGAGATGCCTGATATGTTCATGCCCTTATGCTAGATTAATGAATGTCTGCTAATAGCCACAGACTGCAGCAGTCCCATTGGTACTTTCTCCTTCAACTGTGCTCCATTCTTTGTTTAAGGAGTCCACTGTCTCCCTTCCTTAAACTATTTTTCTCCTTTGACCCATATGTTTGTGTAACTGCTTTCAGTTCTGAGCCAGTATCTCTCCATACTTTTTCCTCATTTTTTTTTATCTGTGGGGGTGGGGTAAACTTTGGACTTTGCAGTTCAAAGTCTATAGAAACCTCTTTACCATTATATAGCTGTTCAAAACAGTCAACTACATTTTTTATTGTTATATATCACTATTAGTCAGGTCAAGGTGATACTGGACTAACTTTCCTAATAAAACTGTGCCCTAGAGCAACAGGATCAAGACTTTCATGTATTGGCACATAGGCCTTTTAGACTGCAGTGTTAATTTTACTTATCTCTCTCAGCAGATTTATGCCTGTTTAAGTTCATTCACTTGTTTTTCTTTGTGTCTTTGCTAAGTTTTCAACCCCACTTCTTTCATCCTTGATAACACTCAGTCTCACTCCATTCCTCTACCCCCACTCCCAATTCTCACCCACCCCTTATTACTCTATTACCACCCACATATTCCTCAAGCCAATACCACTGGTTCCCTCCAGAAGAAAAACAAGACTCTCTCTAAAACTGTCCTACTCCTTGCCCCTATAACTATCACATTGCATCTCTACAACCAACCCAGTACTCTTCTAACATTTTCTAATCATAATTTACAACAAAGATAAAACCCAAGTTAAATAAGATGCCCATAACTTAGATTATTTTACTATTCCTCCTCTCTCTACTACCCTTCATCACCAGTTATGAAACCCACCTCCTTCAAATACCTAGGACTTCAACGAATCCTCACAATGAATATCAACATCTACCCAGCCTGTCTTTCTCCATAACACCATGTCTCTACAAAGAAACCACATCGGATTTATTTATTAGTATCCCAAAATTAAGTATCCAAATTTATGATCAAATACTAAACTAAGACCAAAATATAACAGGCCGCACTTGTGAATCTGTAAAATATCAATTCAAAAAATTAGTGGAGATATTCACCCCAACCCTGTTTTCACTGTTTATAAAACCATTACTTTCAACCCCAAAATAAACCAGTTACCTTATACCTCTCAACAAAAAACAGAACCCAAACTCACCATAAGTATGAAACTAAGAAGTATGAGCAATAAAATCCATGACATACATCCCTACCTTGCCATATGCACTCCTGATGTAGTCATAGCTACCGAAACCTGGTTAAAAAGGATAATGAGAGCCCCCCAGGATGGAATATACTGTAGCATGACAGACAAAACAGAAACGCAGGTGGTGTAGCTATCATATATAAAATTCCCTAACCATCACCTTACTCCTACAGGAAATACGGAAATTTAACAATGCTGAACATGTAATAGTACTTCTGAAACTCAATGATAGGAAAAATATATGTTTAACAGCGATTTATATACCACAGGGAATAACAGTGCCTGCTGAAAACATTCTGTATTGGATATCCAAACAAATTAACCATGAAACTACATTATATAGACTACGAACTGATAAATTCCACTACCCCCACTGAATCCATAAACTTATACAACTTTAAACAATTAATGACCACACCCACTAGAATCAAGAAAACTTCAGTTAGACACTTAACATTAGACTGCATTCTTACAATAGAAGTCCAAAACAAAATTCCTGCTATGAAAATGGAGAAGATATGCCAGAGAACACCATTGTCGAGAAAACCTTTAATTTACAAAGCAGCAAAGCTTTCGGGTCTACACCCTTCCTCAATACTAATACATTTTAACCACTAAAACATTCAAATTTAAATAAGAGCCAAATCCATCACATGATCACAGCCAGCCAACCATGTGGTGGTAAAACATAAAATAACCTATAAAAAACACTTATAACTATTATAAAATATATAAGACATAAAATAGTATACATATATACAAATGTATACAAATATAGAAGCAATGAAATTAAAAGCTTCAAAATTAACTGTGTTGTAGCTTAACTAAAACTGGTTTCAAAGTTACAGCAGTATTGAGGCCAGGCAAATGGTCAGCAGCAAGTCTTAATATCCATTCATACTCTTTAATTTCTAAGAGGTTGTTGATATCACCACCTCTCATAGATGTATGGACCATATCTATCACCCTAAATTTAAACTTATGAGTGTCACCATTAATATTACAAAAGAAATCAGACAAACTAACAAAAGTAGGCTGCCTCTCATATAGCATAAGTGACCACATGCCAACATATGCCATTATAACTCACCAAAACCTAGATAAGCATATTATCTATAATCAAATACAAAATACAACCAATGTCAACAAAGATATTTTCAATGAAACACAAAAACAATATAACTGGAATGTACTTAGAACAATGCCACTAGATACTGCTGTAGAACATTTTAATAACATTTTCTTACAGACCTTAAATAATCTAGCACCAGAACATATGAAATAATAAAGTCCAACCCCGCACCATGGCTAACAAAAGAAACAAAAAAATGCTTGATATAAAGCGATAAACCCTGGAAAAAGTGGTATAAAAATGGAACTCAAAATGCCTTCCAGCAATTAAGACATCTCAGAAACCTTGCAAAACTCCATGTCAAACAGGACAAGCAAACATACTATACCAACCTACAAGACCAACATCAAAACAACCCAAAACTTTTTTGGTCATCACTAAATAAACTACTCCAGCCTAGCAAGACCACTACTCCTTCTAAAAAAAAAAAGACAATAGAACAGACTCAATCCCCACACAGTTTAAGCCCTACTTTATACAATCAATATTATCTCTCTTAGACACTAATACATCTGAACGCCTCTGTCTACCGCTGTCCAATCAAAACCTCCCACAGCTCATCAGTTTTAGTCCAATGCCTGCCTTATTCATAATGAAGTTACGCTTTAAACTAAAAACTACTTTCATAGCTGTAGACCATCTACTATCAGACCTAAAATGGCTGCAGAAGTCATATCCTTCCCTGTATCTATACTAATTAATAGGTCCATAGCAGAAAGATATGTTCCATCACTGGGAAAAAAATCCTACATTATACCACTACACACAGGTGGCACACCTACAGAGATTAATAACTACAGACTGATAGAGATCCCTCCTCCTGTTCCAAAATATTAAAGAAATGCACCCATATGCAGTTGATGCAATACCTCACCTCAAATAACCTGTTCTCAGAAACACAACATGGCTTTAGATCCCAGCACAGCACCACTACTACATTACGACACTTTACCAGTATAATAAACCAACATAGAAACAGTGGTTTGCTTGTGTCCACCATGTTCTTAGATTTTCAAAGGCATCTGATACTGCTTCACACCAGCAACTGCTTGTTCGACTCTTCTCAATAGGCCTTTGACAATACTCCTTGTCGTGGTTTCGTAGTTACCTGTCTTTAAGGCAACAAGTTGTTAAATGGCAACAAACCTACTCATGCATTCAACCAGTTACTACAGGTGTCCCTCAGGGCTCTATTCTGGGTCCTCTACTATTCAATATATTTGTTAATGACCTCCACACCTCCACTCACCATGCTAGTTTAGTTCAGTATGCACACAGCTCAACATTAATATGTGCAGCCTCAACAATAAAAAAGCTGCAAGCATTACCCAAAAATCGTTCTCCTTTGTAGAAACTTGGCACAAAGAATCAAACCTCCTACTCAACCCTAAGAAAACTAAGTTAATGCTTTTACATCAAAAAGTTGCCAAAATCAAAAGCAATCTATTACCATAAAGTCAGCAAACAATATTGTCATTGAACCTGTAAATCACAGTAAACTTCTAGGTATTATAATAGATATGACCAGCATATACTGCACATAATAAAATCTACACACCAGAAACTAGTCTCCCTTTATAGCATAAGCTGGAAGAAAAACGCTAGCAACCACCTTCGTATTGACAAATCTCTTCTATGCTTCTCCTATCCTAACAAACCTAAACAATACTCAAAGAAAGAAACTTGCTCCCTGCTACAATAAAATAGCTAAAGTTGCTACCAGTCTCCCATATAGCACCCATCATTGCTATAGCATAAAGCAATTAAACTGGCTTGAACTGTACAACTAACTACAGCACACAAACTCATTCATCATCCAGAAACATGTCCTGCACTACACAACTTATTACTGCCCTACTGTCCAGCAGGGGACTTCCATTTAAGTAATAAATTCTTACTACTCACAAATAAGCCAAATAATGTTGCAGGAGATTCACTCTGCTCCGAATACGTTGCTAAACTCTGGAATAGTATTCCCACACAAATAAAACTCTCTGACAAATTCAGTAGTTTCAAACCACTGATTAAGCAATGTATTTAGTCCTGGTTCTGCACATGCTCATCACCAGGTTAAGACTTTGTGCACACCATAGATAATCTCCAAATACTCTCCATAAACAGAATACTTCTCACCCTCTCTTGAAAAGACAAAGTAATTTTTATACATAACTGCTGCCTGTACAATCTACTAAGTTGGACATGGACTTTCTCTTTAGTAACGTCTACTCTCTGTAAAATGTTAGACTGTACAAATGTAACTACTGTATGTGTATAAATGTAAATAGAAATGTAACTACTCTGTGTTTGACTGGAACTTAGTATGATGCAATCTAAGCAAATGGAGCTTTTCTCCCTGGGCCTCATCTGAAAATGGGTATTAAATAGTTGGACTTTTTCGGTAAACAAAGACAAATAAATAAATAATAAATAAATAAACAGCACACTCTAATTATCCAACAACAAACTTGTGAAGTAAAAAGTATCAGTTATGTGACCAACTAATATGCTTTAAAAATCTTCATTTTATAAAAAAAAGAAAGAAAATTACAATTGCAAAAATAATTTTGTCAGGATTAGGGTGTTGTTGTATCACCAGCAGTACTGACTTCATTGCATCAAACTCACAGTTCAGGGTTCTGATGTCAGTACTGAGATATTAGAGTATGCTTGTATCACCAGCATAACTGACTTCATACCCGCAGTTCAGGGTTCTGATATCAGTACTGAGGTATTAGAGTGTGTTTGCATCACCAGCAGTACTGACTTCATACCCGCAGTTCAGGGTTCTGATGTCAGTACTGTGGTATTATGGTTTGTTTGTATCACCAGCAGTACTGACTTCATACCCACAGTTCAGGGATCTGATGTCAGTACTGAGGTATTAGGGTATGTTTGTATCACCAGCAGTACTGACCATACCCACAGTTCAGGGTTCTGATGTCCGTACTGAGGTATAAGATTGTGTTTATATCACCAGCAGTACTGACTTCATACCCAAAGTTCAGGGTTCTGATGTCAGTTCTTCTTTCTGCTTTTCCCGGTTAGGGGTCGCCACAGTGGAATGCCGGTCTGCTAATGATTGGCAGTTGATTTTTACGGTGCCGAGGCGCCAGCCCGACCCCCAACCTTCAACGAAGGCACACCCATTCACGCATGTCTTTCGAACACCACTCAACCACGGGGAGGACATGCAGACTCCACACAGAAGGCATTCCAGCCAAAAATTGAACGGGAGAACCTCTTGCTGTGAGGTGACAATGCTACCGCTGTACCACTGCGGCTATAGGGTTCTGATGTCAGTAGTGAGGTATTATTGTGTGTCTGTATCACCAGCATTACTGACTTCATACCCACAGTTCAGGGTTCTGATGTCAGTACTGTAGTATTAGAGTGTGTTTGTATCATCGGCAGTACTGACTTCATACCCGCAGTTCAGGTTTCTGATGTCAGTACTGAGGTATTATGGTGTGTTTGTATCACCAGCAGTACTGACTTTATACTCACAGTTCAGTGTTCTGACATCAGTACTGTGGTATTATGGTATGTTTGGTTCACCAGCAGTACTGACTTTATACCCGCAGTTCAGGGTTCTGATGTCAGTACTGAGGTATTATGGTATGTTTGTATCACCAGCAGTACTGACTTCATACCCACAGTTCAGGGTTCTGATGTCAGTACTGAGGTATAAGTGTGTGTTTGTATCACTAGCAGTACTCACTTCATACCCACAGTTCATGGTTCTGATGTCAGTACTGAGATATTATGGTATGTTTGTATCACCAGCAGTACTGACTTCATACCCACAGTTCAGGGTTCTGAGGTATAAGAATGTGTTTGTATCACTAGCAGTACTCACTTCATACCCACAGTTCAGGGTTCTGATGTCAGTACTGAGGTATTAGAGTGTTCTTGTATCACCAGCAGTACTGACTTAATACCCATAGTTCAGAGTTCTGATGTCAGTATTGAGGTGAAGGAAAACGACATACTTATGGATGCCAACATTAAAATGAAAAATGCAGTAAAGTGTTTCCTGGAAAGGGGAGAAAAGTATTTAAAGAAATGGTGAGACGCTTGCATTCAAAAAATAAATTAATGTATATGAAAAACTCAATGAACCTTACTATATGAGCACTGTTAGTTGTACAAGGAAGCATTCCTATATATTACTATGATGCCCAATGAAGCCCATGTTGATTCTTATGAGTATAGCCAGGCATTTACCATCTATGACATGGCACATACTTTCTAAAACTAAGTTATTCATTTTTTGTGTACTAAAACATGCTTAACTTCAAGTAAAAAAAATGAAATACATTATTTTAGTATGCCTGGTTGGCTTTTTTATTTTTTTGCATAGTCAATATTTTCTAGGACTGGACATAGGGAACTATAGTTATGAAGGGAAGGGTACAATTGTGGAAGCTACTGAGGTCAACATTTCTGGCTATGTCCCTGCTGATGTTTGATCATGCTGTCAGCAGCTGGTTATAAAACTAAAAATGTGATTCCAACAGCTTGACATCCTTAAGAAGTGCAGAGACGTCACTAGTGATGCATAACTTACATGTCCCGTAAACAATGGTCTGACTGATTGTTTATAACCCCATTGGCTTGTCAGTCATTCTGCTAACCAAAGTATAGTCTGGGAAATCATACAGACTCCTGAATGTTCAGATGACCACCACAACATATTTTATTTCTGGATGTATCCAGCACATAGTACAATAGAATTAATTTTTAAAAATGTAAATATAAATGATCTGTGCCCTTAAAAGTCTGATTGATGCAGTCGCGATCCTATCATGTATCATGCATGCATTTTATCAATCTGTAAAATGATGCTGTGTCCCACTCTTAGCTTTCTCCTTACACTCTGCGTATGTAGGTGGTGTGTTGTTTAAAAGGAGCAGTAGAAAGTCCTGAGACATGAGTTTTAAACTCTAATCCCTAGTGAATATTGTAAGCTGACCTCATCATTTTTTAGAGTTGCTTAATGACAATGAAATCATGTGTTTGCTCTTTACTTTGTGGGTCTATGCTTGCTAAATCAATGAGTTTAGCATTAACAATTTCTTTAGATGATGAAGGGGTCCTATAGTCCAAAAGGTGCATAATCTACTTTGGTCCAAAATGGATGTCTCATCACTACCCCTTCATATTTTTGATGATAGACTGGACTAGCATGTAATGTATGTTTTTTTTTCATCA